>NW_016171135.1:0-14693 GCF_001687245.7 Rhagoletis zephyria
AGAAATGGTATAGAATTCTTGAAAATCAATATTTTTTGATCAGAAAACTTTATTTAACTTCAGACGACTTTTGATAATAATAAAGTGGTGACCCATAAAAAATCGCTAGTGTTAAAAAATATTAAAATGAAGATTTGGGTATTATAATTGCAAGTCTCCTGAAGAGAGCCACAGTTTTCCGATCGAAAATTATTGATTTTCAAGAATTCTATACCATTTCTACGAAAAATTGAAAGCTTTGAGCGCTTCGAGCTGTACCTCTACACATTACTTTATTTCAAAATAAAAAAGAAGGGTATATTTCTTTCGGCAAAGAAGAATCGGATGAGTGCATTAAAATTCGGAGTTTACTTTTTTCGCATGTGCTTTTGGACCACCCTAGTGTACATACATATGTACGTTTATATGTATATGAATATGCACCCATTCCAATTTAATATAATTTCGTAAAAAAACACAATTTAAAAGTTATTGAGTGATTTGGCTACATTACGGTTATTATACGGATGGTTGACTGACTAGTTGGCGTTGTGAATGTTGCCACTGCCGCTGCTGCTCGCAATTGCTTGTTGATCTTGGCCATTAATTGGCAAGCAAGTACATCCAAACTGTGCGACTCAAATTGTTGGCATCACGCTTGCACACCTATTGTCTTTGGCGGCATGTGCAAATGTACAGTTGAGTGTAGGAAAATCGCAGTAATCGCAGTTTTTTTTTAATTTGTCAAGGACATGAGTCTAGAAGTGTTTCTTTTGAAAAGCAGCTATAAAAATATAGGTAACGCGAGGCTTTAATCTCGTGAAATGCTAATTAGTTCCGAAAATACTGAAAAGTCTCTAAAAGCCTGAATCCCAGAAATCCCATAAAATAAAAAAAATAAAAAACACAATCCCGAAAAGTTTCGTGAAATCCCGAAATGTATCTAAACTCCACAAAAATACTCGATAATACCGAAATAACACAAATACATAGTCTTGAAAATATCTAATATTATCGAAAATCCCACGAAATTTCGTTAAAGTCCCGAAACATAGAAAAGTATCGAAAAGCACCCAGAAAATCTAGATAAAAATTCCGATAAGCTCCGAATTTTTTTACCAATCTAGAAAACCCTGAAATAATTCCGAAAGGTTCCGGAAAAGCCTCAGAAAACCGATAAGTAAATCATGAAGAATGCCGAAATTGTCTGAAAATTCCCGAAAACATCTTGAAAAATATCAAGAAATCCCGAAAATTATGCAACATTTAAAGATAGTATTTTAGCTTTCATTAAATACTAAAAAAAAAACATTTCCTGAAAATCCAGAAAAATCCCGACAAGTCCCGAATATACTGAAAACTCTCGAAAATCTAAAAATATTCCTGGAAAATTAGGCAAAATTCCCCAAAAGTAAATACGAAGAATCTCGAAAAAGCCCTTAATAAATCTAAAAAAGATTCTGAAAAAGTGTCGGAGATCCATTAATACTAAAGAGGATCAAGAATAGTTAAAAAAAAAAAAAATTCTGGGAAAATTTTGAGAAATATCGAGCAAGCAATGATGCAACAATTAAATATAGTGTTTTTGGTTTCAAAAAAGTCCAGAAAAATCCTGACAAATCATGAATATACTTGAAAAATATACGGAAAAGTCGCAAGGGTCAAAAGACGAAGAATCCTGAAAAGCACAAGAATCTAAAAAGGTTCTGAAAAAGTCCCGAAGATCCTAAAGAACAGCAAGAATGATTCCAAAAAAATCTGAGAAAATCTTGAAATCCGTTAGCAATTTAATAAACACCGAAAAAAATGCAACCTAAAAAGTCCTGAAAACGTCGACAAGTATCGTAACTGCAGAAGTAGTATGCAAAAATCCAGGCAAATAGCAGTTCTCAAAATTCCGAAAAGTAAAGCTCCGAAAAAGTTCTGTAACAGTCACCAAAAATTTCGGCACTCGATAACTAAGCCCGAAAATTTCGAAAAGTCACAAAAAAAACCACCCGAAAAGTAAAGAACGAAAAAAATACCGAAAAAATACTGGGCAAATCTTGAAAAGTTACCAAAAACCTCGAAAATTACGAAGGATTAGTATACAGTACCAAAAAAATAAAAGTCTAGAAGTATATCTGAAAAATTCCGGAAGATTCTGAAAAGTGAAATGTTCAGAATCCCGAAAAGTTCTGAAAAAGTGCCGAAAACCCAGAAATAATACCCAAAAGTAAAATTCTTATGATCCCCAACAAAATGAATAAACAAACAAAATAAAAACAAAATAAAACTTTTTACTTAGAGGCCTTACGCGAAATAGTCTTCAGGATTGAGGAAAAGCGAAATCATTAAATTACGAAATTCATGTTCTGCGAAAAAAAAATTTAATCCAAAACATTTCAGAATGCTTTACAATGCGATCAAAAGAGCTTATGCATAGCTGAATAAAGAGCATTGTTTATAAACACGTACATTGATGCACAACAAAAAACTTAAATGTTATAGCTTTAGCTGAATAAGCTTATTACTGTGCTTTTTCCGCCGCCAGCTTTCTGTATTACGATATTGGCAAGACTTGCGAACACTTGTTGGTTGATTGAAAAGCACCAATTACAACGCATATTTATGTGATTTCGTATATACTTACGGTGACCATATTTATGAGAGCCGAATACGAGACAAAAAGTTTTATTGGAAATTTTTCCACACTGTTTTGCCTGAAACAAATTTGTAGAATAATTTTCTCGAGATTTGTATCCCGTACAATTTGTTAAAAAAAACGTTAAATTTTAGTATAATAAAGTGCAATTTTAAGTCGGTAAGGCTTACCACTATTTTTTGGCAATTTTTTGTTTGACGGTGTTACGCATTTTTTCATACGAAGTAAGTATGTTCTACCTTTTTTTTTGGAAAGAGAAGCAAATAAGCAGCACTTTTCACTCGCACTTTATTATACTCAATGTTTTCCAAACATTCTAATTAAAAAGATTGAAATTTTGGCGAAACATTGCAGAATTTTTTTTTTTTTATAGGTTTTTGAACAAAGTTGGAATTATATGGTTTTTGTTAGGAAAAGAGCTTTGCTTTCAGAAAATAAAGCATTAAATAAACTAAGGTAAAATAACCAAAACTTACTAAAATGTCGAGTCCTAATTTCTATTTTGGCCACTGAAGTATTCCTCGATTCGAATCACAGACATTCAGATTAGAAAATAATAACTGTTTATAAAGAAAATTACGATTATATACCAACGTCACTTAAAACTCGTTCATAGGTATGCCATTTTAATGAGCTGTTGAGGCGTCGGAACATCGAATACGGGACAAATACAGGACATAAAAAAAAATACAGAACATTTGCCGTCCCGTATAAAATAAATAAATCACCAGGACAATGGGTCAAAAAATGGACTGTCCCGTATAACACAGGACGGCTGGTCACCGTATATATGCCATACATACATATATACACCAATGCGTTAGTCATGCAACAGAATGAATGCAATTACTGAATACTGCAGCAAGGCAGACAGCAACAAGTGCGAGCTTTTGTATTGAATACTTAGCTACAGTGGTTGCCAAATTGTAAAATTTAATTTGTATTTTTTCATTTCACACTAGAATGCTTTACACATTGATAAAAATGTATTTCTTGTTATCAGGGGGTTATTAGAGTAAATATGATTTGAAATGCGGTTTCTGAGATTTTATTTATTCGAAGACATAATATTTTCAATTTTCAAATCGGATGAAAAAGTTAAGAAAACTACTCTATTCATTAAAATGTGGACGATCGATTATATAACGTCAAAATAAGATACCGTAATCTTAAGATTTAAATGTACTTTTCGTCTTGAATGTTCTCCTGAAATCCCTATAGGTCCCGAAAAGATCACTCATCATGCCGAAAACGAAAAACGCCGAGGAATCTCGAAAAATTTCGTAAGATTTCGAAAAATAAATCACTAAGATCCCACAGCTCATAAAAATTAGTAAAAATCCCAAAAGATCCTGAACGGTCCTGCAAAAGTTTTCAATAAGTTCCGAAAAAATCGCGAATGATGCCGAAAAATAAAACAGCGATATATAATACCGAAGAACAAAAGTTCTGGAAAGATCACAAATGACGGAAAGCAAAATTGCATAATACTGAAAAGTTCTGAACGGTCACGAAAAAATCCCTAAATATCCCGAAAAACCCTCCTAGTCAACTGAAAAGCCAAAAATAAAGCACAAAAAAACCCATGGAAATTCAAACGAGTTCAAAAAATATCCCAAATGCCAAAAATTAGAAATAAGGAATCCCAAAAGGCGCAAAAAATTCCTGAAAGATTCCAAATATATTAAAATGCTCACAAAAAACCGAAAAATTCCACAGTCATGGAAAATATCTATAAAAGTTTAAAAAAAAAAGTCCAAACTGCCGATTTGTAGAAATAAAAAATTCTGAAAATCTCCGAACATATTTCGAAAAGTTCAGGAAAAAATTCAAAAGAAATTGAAAACTAAAACAAGAGGAGTCTCGGAAAATTTGGAAAAGTTTCCGAAAATTCTAAGCAGTAGAAATGAAGAACCCCGAAATGTCTCGAAAACATATAGAAAACTTCGGGAAAATTAGAAATACCAAGAAAGTAGAAATTAAAAATTCGGAAAATTCTTGAATGGTGCCGAAAGTATCCCAAAAAATAGAATATTTGGAACCTTTTTTTCAGTCAAGGCCTTCAGAATTGTTTATTTTTCATTTTTAATTCGCTTCTCCTCCGATTTGTGGTGAGCGTTTTGATGAAAGCAGAGGGATATACAGTTTTACGCCGCCTCCGAATGGCAAACAAAAATATTGTGAGAAGCTTTTTTCATGGCAAAAATACACTCGGAAGTTTGCGATTGCCTTCCGAGGGGTGATCGCTATTAGAACAAAAAGTTGTTTCATGTTGCTTGGAACGGTGATCGAACTCTGGACTTACCGAGTGGTAGTGCGCACCTCTAACCGCCGCGGCCGTATTATTACAGTTCAATTATAATTAGATAACTTCAGCAAATCTTATCAATAAGACGCTTATGAAAATTTCCACTTGAGATAGGAATATAAATACGTAAAATATGAAAAAAAAAATATTACCCAATGTCGCACGTAATTACACATGTCAATGCGTGTACTACTTTAACTAATCTCCACCTACGTACTACTTGGGTTGAAAATGTATTTTTATTTTTAAAACAAAACTAAACTACAACATAGGCAGTGCTCCTAGCAAGGCAGCGGGAAACCACGAATGAGCTACGAAATTTCGCCCACCCTACAAAACAAGTGCAAAGCAACCCTGAAGGAGTGGCACCCCAAGAATGGTAGAATACATAGTAAACAAAGCCGAATAGGAGGATAAAAGAAACTGTCAAAACTGGAAATTTTCTTAATATTCAATTTTCCGATTGGAAACGTGGTTCAATTGTTTTGAATTGTAAAAATCTATGACTTACAAAAAGAATTAATAAATAAAATGAAAAAACGGTGATTTTTGTGTAAGTACATATTAGTAAATTTTAGTGCTTTTAAAGTTTCTGAGGCGTGTTCTCTTTGTTCTCTACATCGCACAGTGGGATTTCGGCGGAAAAAATTAAATTTTTTCAACACTCAATTCTTATATTTGGAATATTTGAATAAGAAAAATGCATTATATCTTTTTAGGAAATTGATAATTTTATGCCAAAACAAGTACTTTTTAGGCAAAAAACAAAACCGACTTCAATTATCATTTAAAACTTTACGAGTAACGTTAATTTCTTCATGATCTAATAATCCGATCTAAAACAAATTAGTATGAGACCACCTGTGAGGTACCACGTTTCCTCTAAAAGAAAAATTATAAAAATCGGTTAACGTGGTCCAAATTTATGCAGTAAAAAACATAAAAAAAATTCAACGAATTGATAACCTCCTCCTTTTTTTGAAGTCGGTTAATTAAAGTAATAGAAGTCAGAAGAATTTTATTCAATTCAAGGCATATCAAATTATCAAACAGGTAGTAGCATTAGAGCAAAACAACATTTGTTGTTGCTTCTGGTATCCAAAATGTCAAAAAATAATCAGCGTTTACGCTCCTCACTTAAGCAAACTTTACAAAAGCTGGTTTCCAATATCTTTTTTGAAGATTCACATGCAAATAATTTTGCCAATCAAGAATTTTTGTGAAAAAATGAAAAATATTTGGGACTTTTAAGGTAACCTCGTATAATATTGATGACATATATGGTATTATTAAGCCATTTTTGAGGTTAAGTTTGCATGAGAGATATGAATATATTTTAACTGTTTACTCCCATTTTTTTATGTTTAGTTCTAGTTCCCTTTTTATGGCCTTTTTAAGGCGTTGCGTAGGTTTTATACGAGGCATGCTTTGAAATAAACCGATTTCGACCTATTTTTCAGAGTTCATACTTAACTCTATAAAAAAAAAATATGGACAAAATTGCGGAATCATATATTCTTTGGTACGCTTTTCATTGCATTTTAAGGCTTTTTTGAGGTACGTACGTAATTTTTTTCTGGAGTTCGCATACAACATTTTTACAAACACATCTTCATCGGTGCACTGTTTATGGCACTTTTTAAATTCCTTTGAAGTTAGGTATCTATGGAAGGCATGCTTTAAAATAAATTTTTCATGCCAATTTTTAGTTTTTTTTTCTTGGTTTGTGACCATAAATATTGCATACAGAAATTTTTTCAAATTTTTTTCAAAAAATATATGAGACTGTACCACTGTGCATAGTGGTGGCACCCAATAACGTAAAGTACAATTAGCAAACCACTTGCAACGGTGAGCAATTTAAGCAGCGAAGAGGAGACAGAGTTGAAAGCAAAGCTTTCGAGCAACACTCAGCCGAGCTTAGCTGGAGCTGCTAAGCTGAATGTCTGGATAATGGGGATACACGCGAGAACCGTATGAAACGAGTGAGTGTAAGAGAGCAGCCGCCTGGAGCTCCATATGTACATACATACATACATACATACATACGTAGGTATGTAAGTGAAGTAATGGAGCAGATAACGACAACAACTCGCGCGCTTTTATGATCGCATGGCTAGTTAGCACCAATCGGCTTCAATTCCTTGCTTTCGATAACTTTCACAGAGCGACAGCAACAGCCCAAACAACAACGATAGCTGCAACGATGCCAACATTGCTGGCTACGACTAACGCGACTGGTGGCGGCTCTCTGTCCCCATCTCCAGCGCTGGGCCAAACAGTTCGCTTCCAGCACTCTTCAAGCGCGTATCGGTTTTGAAATATATATTTTGCTCAAAAATTTTTTATTTTATTTTTTTATTCTATGTAAATAGTGTAAAGACGCCGTCGCGACACAGTCACGAGCGTGTAAACAATCATTTTCAAGAAACAACAATCAATTTACAAAACTTAATATATTTGTGTACTTACTTGACTTAACTTAAGTGCTTACTTACACATATTTGCTTGCTTGCGTACTTATTTATAGTTAAATATTTTGATACTTCATAAATATGTTCGCGACATGTGTGCAAGCATAGTACTATTTGCTTAAAAAAGTGCAATACTATTTTTTGGTCCAAATTAGTTACCAACAACCAAAAAGAGGTTTACAAGTTTTTGCAGCAGCTACTCGAGCAAAAAAAGTGCAACTTTGTTGTTTCATCTTTTGTTTTTTTTTTATTGAATGGAACTCAATTGAACTTAATTGAAAAATAAAGTGCTGTTAGTTTTGCTTAAACAAGTTGCGGAAGGAAAAGTATAACGCTTGCTGTACTACATACATACATAGTTACACGCCTAAACCGCAGAGTGAAGCGAAAAGAAAACAAGTGCAAATTATAGTAAATACAAGCTTGGGCTTGAGCCGCTTGCAACAAAAAAAAAAAAAAACAGAAATCAAAAGCAAATAAAAAAGATTTATTTACAAACCTACTTTGAGTATTTCCTAGTTTGTCCATGCAAGGCGCGTACACGCAATTGCGGTTAAAGAGTGTTTAAAAACCATAACAACACCAACAACAACAAACAAGCCAAACGTAAACAAACCAACGGGCGTGACAAAAAGGGGCTCCAAATAAAAAGGTATGCTGCTATGAATAAAGAGATATCTATTTACATGCAATCAAAAAATGAAATGAAAAAGTTGCAAAGTTAAAAATAATTAAATAAAAAAAATTAATAAAGTTACATACTTTTTAAGCGAAAAAAAATAATAATTTTGGCCACCCAATTTTACCGCTCGAACAACTTATAACCTGCGTGGTTTGAGTTCATCAAAAAACTGCAGCCGTATTTAACTTTTGGAGTTAGCGCCCTTTCATCGTATGGTCATCCTTTTGTTTTTATTTATTCTTTTAACTCATCGCAGTCATTCGAATGACAAAAGTTTTGCGTAAGACAATTGTCAATGCTGGTAACTATCTTGAAAGCTCTTTTCAGTCTTTCGAAAGACTAATTGAAACAATTGCTAACCAGCAGGTCTTAGCGTGATTCTCTTTGTCTTTTAGCAATAAATTCTCCAAAAATTCTGTGAAATTAAAAAAAATATAGGTATATATACTTTTATTTTAAAAACAATTTAATCTAAAAACAAAGATAGTAAAATTCAGAAAGAAACGAAAGTAAAATAAAAAAAGTCCCGAAAAATTAAATGACACTAAAAAATATATATATTTTGCTCTTTAAAATATTATAACCTAAAAATAAAAACAAAGTAAAAAATCAAAAAAAAAAAACATAATTACAAAATTAATATTAATAAATATGTAAGCTCCTAAATCATAAATGAAATAAAACAAAATATTTTCTTTTTAAAACAATAAAACCTAAAACTAAAAGAAAAATAAATAAAAGCAAGTAAAAAAGTCTAAATTCGGGCGGAGCCGAACATTAAATACCCGACGCAAGTATTAAATATAGTTTATTCAGCTTTTCGAAAACTACCGTTACATGGTAATCAGAGTGGTTTTAGCCCTATCTC
The DNA here is from genome assembly GCF_001687245.7 of Rhagoletis zephyria. Classification (NCBI taxonomy): domain Eukaryota; kingdom Metazoa; phylum Arthropoda; class Insecta; order Diptera; family Tephritidae; genus Rhagoletis; species Rhagoletis zephyria. The sequence continues at coordinate 8,956 of NW_016171135.1, forward strand.
TAACATAATATAATAATGTTACTTATTTTCCTTAAATTTCCAAATATCGAAATTTCAAGCATTTCTGAAATTTACCGTTATATGAAAAGTAGTCGCAATTTTAGTCCGAATTCCAAAATTTTCAAATTTTTTTTTTTTATTTGGCAAGTACAATAATTATACTAGTACAAAACGATGGAACGGTTACCGAGATACATATATGTGGTCATAAGTTAGCGGTACCACGCCCAAAATTTCCTAAATTTTAAGATAAGCGTGTTTTTTGCTAAAAAATCATGGCAAACATCAATTTTGAATGAATAAGCTTCAGTATTTACTGATTTATCGAAGATTTAATATTTCCCTAATCGACCGTTATATCAAATGTGGGCGTGGTTATTTTCAAAAATTTTCAGCCGTTTGTTATGTTGCACAGGCCACACACTGTGCCAAGTTTGGGTGAAATCGGTGGAGCAATTTTGAATGAATAAGCTCCATTAGTTACTGAAATATCGCAGTTTTCGTATTTCTGAAAACTACCGTTATATGGGGGGGTAGGCGTGGTTATTGTCCGATTTTGCCCCTTTTTAGTACCATCCGTCCTACGCTAAAAATAAGTACACATACCAAGTTTCGTTAAGATATCTAAAATTTTTTCTTAAGTTATAATACCCTTGTGCACAAGTGCGCTTGAGTATGAAAAAAAAATTAAAAAATAAGAACGAATATAAGTTTCTAAAAATTAAATGAAACTAAAAAAATATGTTTCGTTTTAAAAGAATGAAATCTAAAAATTTTATGAAAATTAAATTAAAAAAGAAAAAATTAAATATGTTCCTAAAAATTTAATGAGATTAAAAAAAATTTATTTTCAATTTAAATAAACAATAAATTCAAAGAAAATTAAAAAAAAATAAAAAGTATTAAATAAGAACCACAAATTAGATACATTCCTAAAAATTTCGTTTTAAATCAATAAAATCTAAAATTAAAAAAAAATACATTCAAAAAAGTAACAAAGAATTGAATTAAAAATGTTTCAAAAAATTAAAGGAAATAAAAAACTCTCTTTTCAACCAATACAATCTAAAAATTAAATTTAAATAAAGAAAAAATTAGAAGATAAAATAAGCATTTTAGGTATGGGACCTAAACACATGAAATTAAAAAATATGTATGTGTAGATATATTTGCTTCTAAAATCTAAAATTTAAAGAAAATTTAATTAAAAAATAAAATAATATCTTAAAAATTAAGTTACTATTAAAAAAAAATATTTTTTTTTTTAAAACAAAAAAAAATCACACAATTAAACAAAATCTTTCGAAATTACTATAATCAAAAAATTAAAAGAAAATCAAATAAAAAAGCAGTACTTATGCCAAATACCAAAAATTAAATGATATCTATTAAAAAATAGTATTTTTAAAACAATAAAATCTAAACAGAATTAAAAAAAATAAATTTAAAAAGAAAATATTAAATTCAAAATATTTAAGTTTCTAAAAATTGAAGCAAATTAAAAAAAAATATTTAAATTTGCCAAATTGCGGAAATAGATAATAGATAATAAAGTGTGACAATTTTCGCTGTTGCCGTTATAGGATGTTTTTATACAAAATTTACGCACTTCATTACGACACTACAGAAAAAGGCAAACTCCAAATTTAACTACTTTAGGCCCATGTTTTCTTTAGCAAATTCGCTTAGAATTACACGTAGAATCCTTCTATGCTATTCGCGCATTGTTGAAAAAACTTTTCTTTTTAAAATAAACAAACAAAATAACAAAATCTACAAAGTTAAATAAAAAATTTTAATTTAATTAACAAAAGAAGAAAAAATTTTAGGTTCTTAAAAATTAAATGAATCTAAAACAATAAAATCTGAAAATTAAACAAAAAAATATAAAATTTAAAAAAAACAGCGCATGTATTAAATAGTGATTTCTGACCTTTCAGTAAACTGAATTATAAGCAAAAGTATTTTTCCCGATATCAAACAGGTTCGATGATATGCTATGATAGATTGAAATAATTGGACCAAGTTTGGTGGAAATCGATAATGCGGCCATCGATATACACTTTTGTAGTCATAAGTTGGTGGTGCCTTGCCGACTTTACAAAAATCAGCAATCTTGTGTCCTGTTAAGCGATTGCTGTAAGTTGGGCTTTTTAGTTATTGAAATATCGGAGTTGCCGCAAGCCTGAAAAGTGATGAAACCCTAAAAAGCGATGAAAGCCGGAAAATTTTACTATTTTTATGAGCTCTCCCTTCATGGTACGTTTATCAGTGAAATTAGTAAAGCGCTGAAATCTTGCAGATTTCTTCTGAAAGCTAGCAAAAAACATTATTTCGCGTTATTACTTCCGAAAAAATCAATAGCGATAGAACTATATTATTTTCGCAAGAATTGTACTTTTAATGCATTATGGAACGAATTCTCGACAAGAACAAATAAGAGCATTATTAATTGAATGCTTTTTCGGTAAATATGTACCAAGACTTCATACGTTCACTGCTGTATTCGCCGCTTATTTATTATAGGTACCTACTTCTCTCCACAGTTCGCTTTTATTAAAATTTATGAACATGAAAATGCTGTTATTTATCGCTAAAAAATTCCAAACACTTGCTAGCTAATAAATTCCTTTCAAGTAGGTATCTACATATAAATGACAGAAGCAAAAATTAGTGCCTAATACAGCACTTAAAATTTTAATGTATTACTTTAAGTATTTCATTAGAAATACAGGTCAACTCGCGTAAGTGGGCCAAGCACAAATGGCGCCTTTCCGCACACCCACAAGGGTTTGCTACTTAAAGAGTAAAAGCTTAGGTGAAACTGGAAATTAGTGAAGAAAAATTGAAGCAGTTAAGCGGCTTAGGTATACAAACGGGGCATACTTAAGCGAGCAGTACTGTATGAACCTCAATATTTTGCATTTTTTTACTGTAAGCCCGCCTATTTCTATACCTTTCATGTCCATGAAAAGGTATTACAACTTTGGTCCGATGTTTGTTGGTAGCAGCTCTGTTCATGAAAGGTATAGCCGCAGATAGCACTACCCTAACTTGTTTTATATTAATTTAATGTTGTTTTTTCCAATATTTGCAATCATATTCTTGTGTCATTCTGCATTCTCTCTAGCTGCCTTTAATTGTTATTGTCACCTTTTATTGGAATTTTTCACATTTTTTTGCATTTTTTGATTTGTTAATTTTTTATTGTTTTCCTCTCTTTTTATTGTCATTGCTGTGCAATCATGTGACCGACCACATGCCACAATTGTGCGACGCAAACATGACAACCGCAACGCAGTCCCAGTCCTTTGCCCCTCCTTTGTGTGCTCTGCAGCGTGTGGTACGCTCCTCCTACGCCGCCAACGCTCTAGAACACACACCGCAGCTCAACGCTTTTGTTAATACTCATTTCAGTTCGACGCTATCTCGCACCTTGGCGGCTTAACTGATCAAACGTGTCGCGCTGTCAACACAGTTACCAACTACATAAATAAATACATAAGTATGTAACCAACCGAATGATACCGAATGTCATTATTTTGAGAGAAATATTTTTTCATCAAATGGAATAAAAGCGGCTACTAAAAATAATAAAAAAGCGTTTTGCAAGGCGTGCGTAAAAAGTGTTTTGTGTTTTTTTGTTTCAGAGTTTTTGTTTCTTGGGAGTTGGATTTGCGCCGCTGTCTGCCATCGATCATGCGAAAATTAACCGCCCAAGAAAATATTTAATAATAGCCGCAGTCACAACACTGACTGCTTGGCGGTTTATGAAAACGTCCAATAAAAGCCTCTTAATTCACTTTAATCCCTCGTGAAAAGCAACGTGCCAGCGGCGAATTACTGCCACTCTGATTGGATTGGCTGCGCTGGACTGGACTGGACTGGACTGGACTGCACTGCTGTGCTGCTTGCCTGCAGTGTCGCAAGTGCGACAAGTGTGATTTTCATTTAGCTAGCACTTTCGTTTGTTATGTGCCCAATAAACTCGTAGCTACTTAACGATTGCTTTTTTGATGGCGGTGATTTATGATTTTCGATTGTACCGATTGTTACGCCGCATTTCGCTCGCTAATTTCTTGATTTATTGCCTAGTTATTCCCGTGCCTGTTCTTCTTTTGGTTGTTGCCAATTAAAGTGCTTAACTACTCTTTATTAGAACTACATACCCATAGTACATACATACTTATATTTTTTATAATGTCAGATAGTTAATCCTTAATACTTGTTAAGCATTTACACGGTCTGGGGGTGGTTAATTTTTCCAAAACTGAGCCAACTATGTCCACGAAGCGATATAAGATAGACATTTTGCGAAATTGATAAAAGAGGTGTACATCAGAAGTTGTACAGATAAGAAAAAGAATGAATCCATTCCGCTCTTCTTATGCGATTGCTCGGCGCTGCGGGAAAGTCCCTCAAATTTATGAGGGTTCACTATTTTGAGAACATGGACAGCTAATGGAGATATGGATAAAATTTTAACTTTTTCAAATTCTGAAGTGACAAAGAATTAATATTAATGGTGTGCGGTTCCGAGCATTTAAAAGACGGTTTCTGTCGAGTCTGGTTCCAAGGAGAACCGGGAATTTGTACCGGTTCCGGTTCTCAAAAAAGTGGTAACGGAAACATGCCATCTCGAAATAGCTTAACAAAAGATTTTAAAAACCCTAATATGACCTTCATTTAAGAAAATGTATCAAAAATTTCCCGCAGGAATTCTATTGAAAAGTTTGAACCCACTTATAATTTTTTTCATATCGAAAAATTCTTGGAAATATCGTAAATACCTCCAGGGCGACGATTTGAATAAAACCTTGAACAGGAAATTTAATTGGCTATATTTTAGCGAAAAGAAAACTGAAATTCGCTAACCACGTCTGAAAATAATTTCAATTTAGTGAACTGACCTATTCAAACCTTATAAAACCGAAAATTAGCTATATCACTAAAGCTGTTCTACTTTCATAGAACTTGATTCCATATTTGGATTCAGGAGGAAATTGTAATGTTAAATGATTGTCAATTCGCTAAAATCAGAATTACATTAACCTAGTGTTATCAGATTTTTTTGAAAAAAATAAAAATAAATTTAATAGAATTTAGATGCCTTATTTATATCCTCCGGTATAACTCAAAAATATAATAAATGCTCTTTTCTGTATTTTGTAAGGATTTTAATCAGCTTCCTATCAGCAAGTTTTCAGCCAAAAAAAAAAAACAAGAAACTTGGCTAAAAGAATTACCACGACAGGGCTGATTAACTTACTCAAGTAATTTTTAAAATGTTAGAAAATTAGCAGCTGAATTAGTTGCCACAATAACTACTGCTATCGACGGCCTAAAGCTAAATAGTAGTGCAAAAAATAGAAAAATTCAGAAAAATTTCTTTTAAATAGAGTGATAAAAATTTTAAAAGGAACGGAAAAACGTGGAGATATGACCTATTTATTTAAATCCATAAAAATGATAGTCTGTGATACAACAAGCGTTAACACTGGAAAATAAAATGGCTTTACCTCAACCACAGTGCATTGGAAGTCAGCACCGAGTTCTTGATTTAGTTTTAAGCCATGTTGGTATTCGAGAGCGACTCTTGTCACTCTAGCCTCTTGCCACAGTTTTAAGCTCAATTGGCTCCAGTCTGCCAATTTATATGCGGTGCATGGTATAATGTTTGGTTCTCCTTCGGTTTTGAAAGGCACACAACTGTTTTTTTTTTTTAACACAGGGTAAAA
>NW_016171135.1:14718-14852 GCF_001687245.7 Rhagoletis zephyria
TTGCTTAAAAAAGTGCAATACTATTTTTTGGTCCAAATTAGTTACCAACAACCAAAAAGAGGTTTACAAGTTTTTGCAGCAGCTACTCGAGCAAAAAAAGTGCAACTTTGTTGTTTCATCTTTTGTTTTTTTTT
>NW_016171136.1:0-9554 GCF_001687245.7 Rhagoletis zephyria
TCTATCGATGTATGCAGATGTATTCAAAAGCAGTAATCTGTCAAAGTAAAATTTGCAGATGTTCATGAAAGGTATGAAGCCTTCGGCATAGCCGAAGACAGCGCTGCTCTTACTTGTTTATTTACTCATTTTGCCACCTTAGTTTTTTGTGCATGTTAAAGCACATCAGATTCAGATGAGATCCACTTATTCATATTATATAAAGATACACTTGGGGTCAGCTGAATAAGTTAAGTGACATTTTGATCAGATTTGGCTAATTTTCTTTTCTTTTGTTTATTTCATGTTTATAATATTTTTATAAAAGTCTAGCAAATAACATAACCAACACCATATATGTAAATCCGCATTTCAAACTTCATATAAAGATTTTAAAATTTCAACAAACTTTAACAATTACACTAAAAAATATTTAAACATTTATTCAGAATTTTTAGAAACATTTTAGGTATCTCCTCCATATAAAAGCAATTATCGAGCATTCTTTATATGGTGGAAAATGCACAACCCCGAAGCCAAAAAAAATATTAAAAATTAACGCGATTTTCTAGCGTGTTGAAATTTGAACTTTAGCCTACTAAAATTTAATAGGCTATAAAACTGCATACCTTAAATGTTTCTCAAAATTCTGAATAAAAAGTGTAAATATTTTTTAGTGTAATTGTTAAAGTTTGTTGAAATTTTAAAATCTTTATATGAAGTTTGAAATGTGGATTTACATATATGGTGTTGGTTATGTTATTTGCTAGACTTTTATAAAAATATTATAAACATGAAATAAACAAAAGAAAAGAAAATTAGCCAAATCTGATCAAAATGTCACTTAACTTATTCAGCTGACCCCAAGTGTATCTTTATATAATATGAATAAGTGGATCTCATCTGAATCTGATGTGCTTTAACATGCACAAAAAACTAANATACACGCATTTGTGGCAATCGGCTCCGGAAGTTTGCTCAGCATCCATTCGAGACTGGCGAAAGCGGCTTGGTAAGGCGATGAATTTTCTACTTGTAGCGCGCTTTCCTGCTTTTCAATAAGCTTGCCGAATCGGTCCCACATGCCGGAGCTCTCTAGGGATGCGGTGGCAGTTTTGTTTCGCTTAGAGCATTTCGGAGTCTAAAGAAAAGACGGCATAATTCAGTAAACTTAAATAATTTTACTTGCTAACCGAATGCAATTTAGCGAAAATGTAAAACGTAATGGGTTATATTAGCGACATACTCACATAATCATACTGTAAGCCCGTATCACCAGCTAACGACGTTTCTTCCGAAAAAGGTGGAGATGTAAAAGTTCTGTAAAATTTATTTATTATTATTAAGTTTTTATTTCGAAATTGCGGAAATATTTAGTTATTTGGACAACGATTTTGGGTTTGGGGCAGAGGGGGACAGACAAGAAGAGGATATTTTTTGTGTTTGACAGCTCAGCTCGGAAATTTGCACACAAATACCATAGTATCTAAAACCGAAATTATTATTAAATTAGTGCACAGATATAGTAAATAAAGCATAGACTCTTGTCCACATGTGTGTGTAAAAGTTTTTGATTCGGGTCACGCGTTTGGGCACAGGAACCCAAAATCGTTGTACAAATAACTAAACCGTACCCCGAAATTGTTCTTCACATACTTTCTTTTTTGTGACACATTTGGCAGAAAAGACATGACGTCGGAAAATTCCCAGTCTACAGTCTCTGGCAACGATTGCTCAGTTAAAGCTTCTCCACCAGAGCTTCCACTTTTACCTTTTTCTGCCACTTTGGCACGGTACCGGAAACTATCTCGCATGCTCACCCAAGCTAACTTGCATTCATTTGCTACAAATCCATTCATTAGAACTATAAAATAGCATTCAGTACCATCTCTACTTACGAGGTTTATCCATCTCCATGCCAACTTTCTCCCAAGCTTGATCCACTGCATTTTTATTAGAATGTAGTACATTGCTGGTGTCCCAGATTCTTGGCCACTTCTCCACGAATTGTGCCAGTTGTCGTTTCTGCTCCGCTTCTGCCACTTATTATTATGCGCTAATGATCTCCATTCCTTGAAAACAAGTAAAGTTTATAGAAATTGAAGAAAAAACATAACATTTTGTAAAACTTACTTTATGCCGCTTGTTTTACGATATTTTTTCTAATTCGTATTCTTCTTTTTTGGCACGAGATATATGTGCCAATAGATATTTCGCGCGAAAAGGTGTGTTACCGCGCTTCGGTTTTTATTTCAAACTTTTAGAAATAGGCAGTAGAAAACGGAGTTTTGTTCGTGCGAGGTGCGTACTGCTTCGAAAAAAAAAATTCACGTAAAGTTTTTGTTACCTTGTTTTTATATGAAGTTTTCCCTTTTCGCGCGAAGTGCGTACCAACCTTTAAGACTGCTGGCAACGAAGTCTTCAAATTTTTCGTTGGGCCCTTTTTCTTTCAATTCCTCTGAAGTTTTATTCAATTCAGAAAATAAAGAGCCCAGAACAGATGAGCAGTCCTCGCGCTCTCTTCTACGCTTTGCAGCCCGTGATGTTGAGGGAATGCCTGGTGAAGGCGTTGATGGCGACGGTTGCGGCGGAGATATTGACATAATATCCGGCGAAACCGCTGGCACTTCCACATTGGCAACGGCTGGTCTATTTTCGATGTCTTCAACTACTATATTTTCATTATTGATCTGAAAAAAAGTTTAATTTTGGTTATAGGTGAAATTAAAACTTATTTTCTAAAAATAAATACATATTTTTTTTAATTGTAGACACCATCAACGGAACAAGAATGGCTGAAAATTGCGCAGGAATTTGAAAAACAATGGTATTTTCCAAACTCCGTTGGAGCTCTGGATGGAAAGCATGTAGTGTGCAAGCCGCCTAAAAATTCAGCAGAGCTGAGTAGGTGTGAAATCATTTTCAATTTTAAATCAACATTTTTTTTTCTTTTCAGTTTTCATTACCTATTCCTCGCTTAAGATTGAGGTTTATAATTTTTAGATTTTCCATTCACTCAAAGCAGTTATGAATTCACACATCAACATATTCATAGCAAGATTGAAAAAAACAATGCCAAATCCAAAGAGGTTTAACACTGAATGAGTATTGAAAAGGCTGCAATCTTTTATGTGTTTCATTCTTTAATTCAGTACCAATCATTCAATATAATTAGTTCAAAGACACCCTGATAAACAACTTTTTGATAAAAAGGCAGATTTTTGACAATTGCTCATTTGTAAAAATTCGAATCAACGTTACCCAATTTAAGTTTTTGGAATAGGGGATTTTATATAATAAATTTTGGACTATATATAAAACAGTTGTATTAACATTTACATTTTAAAAATAATTTATATCTTATCTTGAAAATGTTTAAATTTTACATCAAATTCGATAACTACTTCGTAAAAACTTTACATTTAGGTTAATAAACTTTTAGTGAAAATATTTTTAAAATCCTAGTGCCTTTAATAAAAAAACAGCTCATCATACAAATTTAATCGCCGTTCAGCGTCGGCGTAAGACTGTAGGTCCCTCCCATTTATGTGACAACAAAGGCGCACGCTACAAATCGGAGGAGAAGTTCGGCCAAAGACTAACATAGGTGTAAGCGCCAATTTAGCGTTGATTTTTTGAAATTGTATTAATAACCGTCTCCCGCATTTTATTTCAAAAGGAATTCATGCTTATATGGAAAAAGGTGCAAAAGTCCGTCACAGAAAAAATTCTCAAAAATCAAGGAAATTTTTCAACCGGTTGAAACTTGCACTTCATTGCACTAAAATGCTGTAAAGATTCAGATTAAAAAGTTGAAATTTTGATGAAAATTTGCTGAATAAAGTTTAAATCTGTGTCTATATGGTTTGGTTAAAACGTGGACGGTATTTTTATGGAAACAGTAACAAAAAAATCAACACGTGGTCATTTGTTTGAGTCACTATATCCCTTTCGGTACATCTTTTTAGATTCGGGCTTTAAAACTCCAATTTTCTTATTAAATGATCCTTAATACATAATATAATAACATTCAATTAAATTTTTTTCTAAAATGCGATTCTAAAGTGTTTTTTGGAATGATGCCATATGGCATCATTTGTACTAACTGGTGTAAAAAATATGCAAAGATTTTTTAATATGGTATTTTATTTTATTCAAATCGAATTAAATAACACCACAAAAATTTAATAAAATAAGTTGGAACATGCATAGATTTAATAATTCATTTAAAAAATTTACCAGTTGCAATTTCCCAGTACAAATATATCATTATTTGCTGGTGCGGATTTCAGCTCCTTCAAATATTATTGATGCCATATGGCATCATACACATTTAAAAATATACCACGCGTTTATTAACACTTTTTTTAAATTAAATTACAAGTTCTAGCTATATTTGACACTATTTTGTAGACTATAGCATATATATTTGTTTTTAATTTATTAGGTTATTTGGTAAAATATAGTATTTTAATGTAGACCTTTCTAAGCAGAAGAAAATCGATATTTTAGTAAAGTTTTAAAATTGAAATTTTTCATCTACTATGGATAAAAATAACAATACCGTATTAAAATATAGTTTATAAAACTTCCCATTACAGCGTTGCATATACAAATATAATTTCAGATAAGCTCAATTTAATCTGTGAGTATTCAAAAAAGCATGACGCCATATGGCATCAAAATAGCGAAAGGGATATGTACATACATATGTTCATATCATTGTTTAAAGTACAAAAAAAATATAAATAAAATAAAATAAAAATTTGTACATTAGCATATTACATTTGAGTGGTCTGTACAACTGCGTGCATACTCGAATTTTTTAGAAATTCTGATTAAAGTTTCTTATTTTGATGAAACTTTGCAAAATTATCATAAATCTCGCACAAAGCTTGAAACTTGCATTTATATGGTGTTTGTGAAAACGCAAGCCAAATTTAATACATATGGGTATTTGTGTGAAACAAAAATTAACAATTTATTGTAAGTTTGCAAATGAGAACTACAATTATGAACTTATTGGGCATCTCTCTTTCAAAAACAAAAGAAATTTTGCTTGTTCAAGCTTCGAATCTAAGAATAAAATGTTTTTAAACAAACAAAAAGTTAATAATAAAATTTGAAGGATTTTAGATATTGCGTATGGTAGCATGAAATGTCAATCTGCTTAATTGTCAGGTTGTTGATATGGCGACGAAAAAGTGGCAATGGAACTATCTCCTTTTTATTATTATTATTATTTTACCTCCCTTATATTAGCTCGGGATGTAACTATGTATTGATGCGCCTAAAAGATGCAGCGACTTCTATTCTCAACCTGATGGCAGTATAAATGGAAATTATAATAGCGAGGTTTGTTTTTAACACCCTTATATTAGCTTCACCTGTATGTTTGTATGTATGTATGTTTGTAACCGACTCTTTTGGACTCGATTTTGATCCACTTTAAACGGACAGATTTAATTCAAACTTTGTACACTTATCAAGAATCAGCGACAATATAATAATTTCATAAATTTATCTCATTATCCTGATTAGGATGGCAAGGATTAAATAATTTCCTCACACAGCCTCTGTGTGAGAGCAAGTGAGACAACTACGGCGTCTGCGCATGCGTACCGTCTACTTACTTTCCGCCTCGAGCACTCGGCTTATTAGTGTTAATACATTCTATCCCTATCAGTTGCACAGTTGGCCAAGCGGGCTAAGGCGCAATTCGTAGGCGCGAGACAACGAACTTACCAGACATGATTTCAAATCCCGTCTATGGCTGAAAATAAATGATGTAACGCTATCTTCCACTGCTTGACCGCGGTACTGATATTAATTGCAAAGATGAATTTGGCAATACGCCACTTCTTTTAGTAGTAGAAAATAATCACTTCGATGCTGTACGAGCATTATTCAATCGCGGAGCCGATTGTGAAAAATAATTTAAATGTTACACCACTGAGTCTCGCTGGTTATATTGGCAAAATAAAAATATTTGAATATCTTCTAAATCGGGGTGCCACTGTTAATATAACTTGTACTATTAATGACTTAGAAGATTACTCGTTGCTGCACCTCGCTGTCGTTAGTAATAGTAATCACGGAAAAAGGATGATCGAGTATCTTCTAAAAAAATATAGTTTAAAAAAACTAAAAAACACGCTTTTAAAGCATATCAAACTAAAAAGTAAAAAATAAATATAGTTTAAAAAAACTAAAAAACACGCTTTTAAAGCATATCAAACTAAAAAGTAAAAAATAATTCTTAATATAAGTTGAAAATAATAATGAACAAAAAATACTAGTATTATTGTGAAAAAGCGTGGGGCGCTCTTTGCCTTATTTTTCGTCTATCGAGCAACCCACACTTTTTCACAATAATACTAGTATTTTTTGTTAATTATTATTTTCAACTTATATTAGGAATTATTTTTTACTTTTTAGTTTGATATGCTTTAAAAGCGTGTTTTTTAGTTTTTTTAAACTATATTTATTTTTTACTTTTTAGTTTGATATGCTTTAAAAGCGTGTTTTTTAGTTTTTTTAAACTATATTTTTTTAAACTATAATTTTTGTATTATGGAAACACATAGCTACAGATTTCATACTTACAGTGAGATGAACTTCAAACCTCTAATATAAATTAGTTAAATGCATCGCCGTTTGGATGCTTGCTTCGCACTTTATATGCATAAACGGCCTTTATACCATAGCATGTATTGATACGATTCGGAATTCGGCCACATTTTTCATCAATAAAATTGGTTGCTCATATTAGTAGCTTATACTGTATATTTTAGGTTAGACTATAACGAGTATATTTTAAGAATTATGTATAAACTAGGCTTGATACGCTGTAAGAAATAAATAAAATAAAATAAAAAAATAAACATTTAGTTATTATTTTTATCAATTTAAAGCTTTCGTTTGGAATAATTTTCATGAACTAATCTATTAAGAGATCTTTTTGGAAAATCACCGTACATCCTATATCCATTAAAATTTTGACATCCGCACTTTTTGGAAAAAGAAGATGAAAATACAAGTTTATGAGCAAAAAATTAATTAAACACTAAAAGTCTCCTAATATTTATGGAACTTATAATAGAAAATTTTTTATTTCATTACCCGGCCTACTCTATAAGTAATAGTAGAAATTCCGAATTAGTAAGCTCAGTCAAGGCGTGAATGATTTAAAATTAAACAATAAATAGTTAATCGAGATTAATGATTAAAATTAACTAAGCGATCGCTGTGATGTAGTGGGTAGAAGTACGCACTACCATTCCGCAGGGTTCGAGCCCAGTTTCTGCCAGCATAAAAAAGAACAAGTTTTTTCTAATAGCCAAACACTAACATATGTGTAAGCGCCAATCTATAATTATCATTAATCGTCAATACAATTTTAAATTACATAAACTCAGTTACAGCACTTTTTTGTATTCGACGCTTCCAGAAATCACATAATACATAAAATAAATGAAAGCAGTTTTGATTAATATTACATAAACTGGAAACTGTTAAGAATCTGTGTTCATAAGGAATAGTAGCTTATGTCGAAAAGCTGGCATTAGTATAATGCGGCATAGAATAAAGGGAATGCCGCAGTATAGGAAAGCCAGCCTTTCGATATAAGCTACTTTTTATACTTTTTAAAATACTATACTTTTTAAAAACTTGGATAGCTTTAAAAAAATATTTTGGAAGAAAAATGGATTTCGATATCTATTAAATAAATTTTTTTAATCTAAAATTTAGGTGGCAACCCTACTCCGAAATACGCTGGAATGAATGGTACATATCTTGAGCGTCTATGTACTGTGTATACATAAAAAATGCTGATTGAAATTAACAAAATAAAAATTTGTATTAAATAGATGCGTGGCAACCCAGATGGGAAATATTTTCTGACCAAAGTTCGCGACAATACCTTTCATTTGATATCCATATTGCGATGTTTTAGATAAATTGTGCAGAATCGAAAATAAGCGGCAACCTTACACTATTGTTCCAAGGGATAACATCTTGTATAAAGGGAAAGCATTGTTTAAGAACCTTCTCTTGGTACCCATATATAATGAAGTAATACTTTACCTTTTTTTCAAAAAAAAATTAATAAAAATTCGATTCAAAATAGGTGGCAACACTGTTAAAAATATTTTTTAATTAGGGACCTTTAAAACACTTTCCATTTGATACCCATATTACGATGTTTTAATTAATATGTATCTTATTTCGAACAGGTGGCAACTTTACACGAGTATTCTCGGAGATATTGCCTATTCAGATAATCTAAAAACCCAAAACATAATCTGTGTACAAAATTTCATCAAAATTGTTACATTCGTTTCCAAGAACGCTATGGATATATATATATATATATACAAGAGTTGCTCGTTTAATAATGTAATAAGATTACAGACGCTCAAATTTTGCCTGCAGTTTCGATCACAATTGAACACTGCACTTCACTCTCGTTTCGAACTTTTGAAAGTTTTTTAAGCTATTTAGTGGTTTAACACTTCTTGGAGGCACTTGGTATTGTAAAAAAAATATGCGCAATTCGATCCCTAACGATATTTATTTGTAAAGAACGCCCGTTTGCTTGAAATTTTTAAAATTACAAAAATTTTTTTATTTTGTTTACATCCGTCATTTGTTACAAATAAAGAAAAGTCTAAGAGTTACCAAATATAAATATTTTTATATTCTATTTATTAAAATAATAATTTATAATAAGAATTTATTTAATGAATACTTTATTAAAACACAAACTTGAAGTCCTAATACATTTGCAAAACTATTTATCACAAAATGTTATTAATTGTTTGTAAGCGTATTATAATAGTTTTTATGCATTTTGAGAACAAATAAGGGAATATGTATACATATATCGTCATTTAAAATACAAAACCGCGTATCATCATTCTGCAAAACTGTGTAACTGACATTTGCTGCCAAAAATTTGATTTGTTCGCACAAGCTCTTGGCTCAATCTTTATACATTCGTCCTGAAATATACTAGCCAGAAATGCGATTGCTTTATAAAAAGAGAACCATTTTGAAATATAAGTGTTTTTACTCTCTAGAAAATAATTTATGTAACCTCACATATGCGGTTTTGCATTTTGTTGATACGCGGTTTTGTACTTTATACGACGATATGTGCGTACTTGCACTCCTTAGGACCATGGATAGATCCCTGGTCAGATCATAACTCAAAATAGCCGTCGTCCTTTGGAACGCAATAGCAAACCTTCGAGTATATTTCTGCTTTAAAAACTCTTCTTATAAAATCATTTGGCGTTCGGAGTCAGCCTTAAATATGTAGGTGTCTCCATTTGTGTCACAACAGAACTCATGCCTCAAGTTTGAGGAGAAGCTCGGCCAAACACTTAGAAAAATATTTTAGCACCAAATATTTATTTGTTTACTTATTTTAAGGGAGATGGCAATCTTCTGGTTTCACATTTTGAGTACAAAAATCTCAACCCTGATACAAAAAATAGTATTAGTCATGATACAAATATTTAAAGGTAGTTTCACTTCTTCTTCTTATCCACCATTGCTCCCATTTGACA
>NW_016171136.1:11415-14851 GCF_001687245.7 Rhagoletis zephyria
AATTCATATGAAGCTTTTTACAGCTACAGCTTCAATTTTAATGAATTCAGGTCCAGAATCGTTTGTAGTTGATTGTAGTTTTAATTTTTTTTTTTAGTTGAATAATAAGTGCGTAATGCGTTTTTTTTTAAATTCATATGAAGCTTTCTACAGCAACAGCTTCAATTTTTATGAATTCAGGTCCAGAATCGTTTATAGTTGATTGTAGTTTTAAAATTTTTTTTAGTTGAAAAATAAGTGCGTAATGCGTTTTTTATTAAATTCATATGAAGCTTTTTACAGCTACAGCTTCAATTTTAATGAATTCTGGGCCAGAATCGTTTGTAGTTGATTGTAGTTAAACACTTTTTTTTGTTGAAAAATAAGTGCGTAATGCGTTTTTTATTAAATTCATATGAAGCTTTTTACAGCTACAGCTTCAATTTTAATGAATTCTGGTCCAGAATCGTTTGTAGTTGATTGTAGTTTACATTTTCTTTTAGTTCAAAAAAAGTGCGTTATGCGTTTTTAAAAAAATTTATATGAAGCTTTGTACAGCTACAGCTTCAATTTTAATGAATTCAGGTTCAGAATCGTTTGTAGTTGATTGTAGTTTAAAATTTTATTTTTTAGTTGAAAAATAAGTGCGAACTGCGTTATTTTTAATTCATAGGAAGCTTTTTACAGCTACAGCTTCAATTTTAATGAATTCAGGTTCAGAATCGTTTGTAGTTGATTGTAGTTTAAAATTTTATTTTTTAGTTGAAAAATAAGTGCGAACTGCGTTATTTTTAATTCATAGGAAGCTTTTTACAGCTACAGCTTCAATTTTAATGAATTCAGGTCCAGAATCGTTTGTAATTGATTGTAGTTTTAAATTTTTTTTTTTAGTTGAAAAATAAAGGCGTAATGCGTTATTTTAAAAATTCATATGAAGCCTTTTACAGCTTCAGCTTCAATTTTAATGAATTCAGGTCCAGAATCGTTTGTAATTGATTGTAGTTTTAAATTTTTTTTTTTAGTTGAAAAATAAAGGCGTAATGCGTTATTTTAAAAATTCATATGAAGCCTTTTACAGCTTCAGCTTCAATTTTAATGAATTCAGGTCCAGAAGAGTTTGTAGTTGATTGTAGTTTAAATTTTTTTTTTTTAGTTTAAAAATAAGTGCGTAAAGCGTTTTTAAAAAAATTCATATGAAGCTTTTTGCAGCTACAGCTTCAATTTTAATGAATTCAGGTCCAGAATCGTTTGTAGTTGATTGCAGCTAAAAATTTTTTTTTTGGTTGAAAAATAAGTTCGTAATGCGTTTTTTTTTAAATTCATATGAAGCTTTTTACAGCTACAGCTGCAATTTTAATGAATTCAGGTCCAGAAGCGTTTGTAGTTGATTGTAGTTTAAAATTTTTTTAGTTGAAAAATAAGTGCGTAATGCGTTTTTTTAAAAATTCATATGAAGCTTTTTGCAGCTAAAGCTTCAATTTTAATGAATTCAGGTCCAGAATCGTTTGAAGTTGATTGTAGTTAAAAAATTTTTTTTTTAGTTGAAAAATAAGTGCGTAATGCGTCTTTTAAAAAAATCATATGAAGCTTTTTACAGCTACAGCTTCAGTTTTAATGAATTCTGGTCCAAAATCGTTTGAAGTTGATTCTAGTTTACATTTTTCTTTTTTTAGTTAAAAAAAGTGCGTAATGCGTTTTTTTAAAAATTCATATGAAGCTTTTTACAGCTACAGCTTCAGTTTTAATGAATTCTGGTCCAAAATCGTTTGAAGTTGATTCTAGTTTACATTTTTCTTTTTTTAGTTAAAAAAAGTGCGTAATGCGTTTTTTTAAAAATACATATGAAGCTTTTTACAGCTTCAGCTTCCGTTTTAATGAATTCACGTCCAGAAGCGTTTGTAGTTGATTGTAGTTTCAAAATGTTTTTTTTTAGTTGAAAAATAAGTGCGAATGCGTTTTTAAAACAATTAATATGAAGCTTTTTGCAGATACAAACGATTCTGGACCTGAATTCATTAGAATTGAAGCTGTAGCTGCAAAAAGCTTCCTATGAATTTTTTAAAAAACGCACTACGCACTTATTTTTCAACTAAAAAAAAATTTCGAACTACAATCCACTACAAACGATTCTGGACATGAATTCATTAAAATTGAAGCTGTAGCTGCAAAAAGCTTCCTATGAATTTTTTAAAAAACGCACTACGCACTTATTTTTCAACTAAAAAAAAATTTCGAACTACAATCCACTACAAACGATTCTGGACATGAATTCATTAAAATTGAAGCTTTAGCTGTAAAAAGCTTCATATCAATTAAAAAAAAAACGCATTACGCACTTTTTTTGAACTAAAAAAAAAATGTAAACGACAATCAACTACAAACGATTCTGGTCAAGAATTCATTAATACGTAAGCTGAAGTTGTAAAAAGCTTCATATACATTTTTTAAAAAACGCATTACGCACTCATTTTTCATCTAAAAAAAAAATTTAAACTACAATCAACTACAAACGATTCTGGACCTGGATTCATTAAAATTGAAGCTGTAGTTGTAAAAAGCTTCCTGTGAATTTAAAAAAAAAACGCATTACGCGCTTATTTTTCAACAAAAAAAAATATTTATAAAACTACAATCAACTACAAACGATTCTGGACCTGAATTCATTAAAATTGAAGCTGTAGTTGTAAAAAGCTTCCTGTGAATTTAAAAAAAAAACGCATTACGCACTTATTTTTCAACAAAAAAAAATATTTATAAAACTACAATCAACTACAAATGATTCTGGACCTGAATTTATTAAAATTGAAGCTGTAGCTGTAAAAAGCTTCATATGAATTTAAAAAAAAAACGCATTACGCACTTATTTTTCAACAAAAAAAAATATTTATAAAACTACAATCAACTACAAATGATTCTGGACCTGAATTTATTAAAATTGAAGCTGTAGCTGTAAAAAGCTTCATATGAATTTAAAAAAAAAACGCATTACGCACTTATTTTTCAACTACAAAAAAAAGAAACTTACTACAATCCTCCTGAGAGTTAAATCTATCATATTCTAGGTATCTTATCAAAATGCATCAAGGGCGGGTGCCAGCTTCACGGAGCTCATTGATTTTGCAATTTTTGTCTTTTTGTCATTTCTGCTGTTTCATCTTTGTCACAGCTGTTTGCGTTGTGTTTATTAGGTGTCAAATATACAGTGCATTTAAAACTACTATTTACCAGCTGATTGGTTCACTGATTAATACATCGTTTTCAAAACTATTTTGCTTTGTTGCTTCTAAAACCCAAAAAGAATATAATTTTAAACATGTCGTGTATTTACACCANCTATTTACCAGCTGATTGGTTCACTGATTAATACATCGTTTTCAAAACTATTTTGCTTTGTTGCTTCTAAAACCCAAAAAGAATATAATTTTAAACATGTCGTGTATTTACACCAATTGCCACG
>NW_016171137.1:0-4848 GCF_001687245.7 Rhagoletis zephyria
TTTTTCCATGACAGTTTTCATCAATAACTGTTATGTTCGGTACCTGCTTTTTACTAAAAGCTTACGTTCTTCCTTTGTTTAATTTATATATTTTTTTATATAATTTACTTAAAAACTTTCACAAAAATGGACCTTATTCACAGCAAATTTCTTTGCTAAATGGGAACTGATCTCAATAAAGAGATAAGTTTATATACTACATTTTCATTCTTCTTATAAGCATAAGAATTCAAAAATTGGCTGGCTTTCAAAACGTCAATCACATTTAATAAATCAATGACAATTTAAAAATAGCCAGACNTACTTAAAAACTTTCACAAAAATGGACCTTATTCACAGCAAATTTCTTTGCTAAATGGGAACTGATCTCAATAAAGAGATAAGTTTATATACTACATTTTCATTCTTCTTATAAGCATAAGAATTCAAAAATTGGCTGGCTTTCAAAACGTCAATCACATTTAATAAATCAATGACAATTTAAAAATAGCCAGACCAAAAATTCTATGCTATACATATATATTTAATTTCTCTGATAAGCCCCAAGTTGTGGTGTGATTTTAAAACATTAATATATTAGCCTATTCATCTTTTCATTAATATAAGAATAACCTTGATCTTGATCTCATCATCATTGTTTGTCTAATCAGTATATTAATGCCAAGTGGACGATAACGAACCCACATAAATATATAAAAAAATGCTTCACTTACTGAAAAAAGTTCTTAAGTCCATTTTTTATGAAAACTCATATTTATATATATGTGAAAAACTATAATTTCTATGAGTTAATAAAGTTATTACTTATATTAAAAATGATGAACTTATATGAAAATTAATGAAATTATATGAGGTCATCAATGTAATACTTGTATGAAAATCCATAATTTATATGACTTATAAAGTTATTACTTGTATGAAAAATTATAACTTGTATTAGTTAATAAGGCAATTACTTATATGAAAACTGATGAACATATAT
This sequence comes from Rhagoletis zephyria, assembly GCF_001687245.7. NCBI lineage: Eukaryota > Metazoa > Arthropoda > Insecta > Diptera > Tephritidae > Rhagoletis > Rhagoletis zephyria. The sequence continues at coordinate 983 of NW_016171137.1, forward strand.
GAAAATTAATGAAATTATATGAGTTCATCAATTTATACTTATATGAAAATCTATAATTTCTATGGGCTAATGAAGTTATTACTTATATGAAAAATTATTGAAAACTCATAACTTCTATGAGTTAAAGAGGTTATTGCTTATATGAAAAAATTTTAACTGAGTCGAAAATGTATGAGAAAAATATGAAATTTCATCAAAATAATGCATGCAAGAAACATTACATATTTACTCGACTTTTTTTTTGTACATTGACAAAATCTATGAAAATTTGAAACTTATGTTAATTAAGAAACAATTAGGCATATGAAGGGCTGCCAGACGTCCCGGTTTTCCGGGACGTGTCCCGGTTTTAGACTATTTGTCCCGGTGTCCCGGTCCAACCGTAAAATGTCCCGGATTTCGTTTTAGTGTCCCGGCTTTTCAAAAATCACTACACTAAGCGAAAAAACTCGTTGTAATATTCAGAAAAATGTTATGAATTCACTGAGGGAAATAACGCATAGTAAACATGAATATTTTCTATTTGATTATCGTTTAAATATGTTCGTATTTAAAAATAATGCTTTCATAACACGCGCGCGTGGTGTTAATTTAAACGCAACATTTAAATGAACATTTACATGTTTGGTTGTAGCTGACTGCGCGAAGATGCTTGCCACAATTTGCTAATTTCCAGAGGGTCAGGGCTCAATTCCCATTACAACCAGCATGGAATTTAAATCTTTTTTTAACTTAATTATGAAAAAGCAATCAGTAATTGCAAATTGCTTCATTTTAATATGGGCGTATTTGAAGTGAATATTTCTATACTAAAATTTGTATACTTAAATGTATTACGAGTTGGGTTGGCGCTCTTTCATATGCGTATTTTTTTTTTAATTTAGCACGCTTTTTTATTTCTAAACTTCTTTCTCTCAGTGCATCGGTTTAATTTTTGAAATAGTCACATTTCGAGATAGTTGAACTTTGCACAAGCAATAGTTGATGATTCGTATATGTACCTAAATACGTTCAAAATGACGTGCACAGAGTTTTACAATTATATTAAGAAAAAGACAGAAGTTTTGAAACAAGTTCACAGCAACGACTGATATTTTTATGTTATCTTGTATTTAAGTTTTTTTTCTTTCATGAAACCTAGAGTACAGTTCCGTACAAAATTATTGGCTCGGAGGCTCTTTCATCAGATCACAATTTCTAATCAGATCTTTTAGAAAAATGTTGAAAATGTAGCTTTTGGGCCAATTAATAAAGTGCAAGTCTGAAGTTGCCAGCAAATTTCGTTGATTTTTAGCATTTTTTTTTTGCTGACAGTGTCCTCCATATAAAAAGAATTATCGAACATAGTTTGTATAGAAGAAACTCTCAGTAAAAACAATACCCAAAATCAACTAAAATTTAATGGGCTGCAAAGCTTCATTTTAAAAATTTGTATAAAAAGTCTGATTAGAATGTTGCAAATTTGTATGCAAGTTTACTGAATTTTGCCGAGTTTAGCACAAAGTTTAACAATTTTTTTTTATGTGTTTTCATATATTAAAGGTTCATGCATTGTGAAAAATTCTCTGTGCTTTAGTTGTGATAAGTTGTTTTGTTTAGTTGGCGTACGTTGTAATGATCTCATGATCTCATGTTTTTATGTTTTTGTTTTTGTCTGTCAAAATAAAATTTTACTACATCCTTTCGCACGTCGAAATGAAAGAGAAGGGAGCGAGAGGCCCTCCCTAAAGTGTCCCGGTTTGGCAACAGAGATATCTGGCAGCCCTAGGCATATGAAAACTAATGAAACTAACTTACATAAATTAATAAAGCAATTACTTATATCAAATATTCNTGAACTTTGCACAAGCAATAGTTGATGATTCGTATATGTACCTAAATACGTTCAAAATGACGTGCACAGAGTTTTACAATTATATTAAGAAAAAGACAGAAGTTTTGAAACAAGTTCACAGCAACGACTGATATTTTTATGTTATCTTGTATTTAAGTTTTTTTTCTTTCATGAAACCTAGAGTACAGTTCCGTACAAAATTATTGGCTCGGAGGCTCTTTCATCAGATCACAATTTCTAATCAGATCTTTTAGAAAAATGTTGAAAATGTAGCTTTTGGGCCAATTAATAAAGTGCAAGTCTGAAGTTGCCAGCAAATTTCGTTGATTTTTAGCATTTTTTTTTTGCTGACAGTGTCCTCCATATAAAAAGAATTATCGAACATAGTTTGTATAGAAGAAACTCTCAGTAAAAACAATACCCAAAATCAACTAAAATTTAATGGGCTGCAAAGCTTCATTTTAAAAATTTGTATAAAAAGTCTGATTAGAATGTTGCAAATTTGTATGCAAGTTTACTGAATTTTGCCGAGTTTAGCACAAAGTTTAACAATTTTTTTTTATGTGTTTTCATATATTAAAGGTTCATGCATTGTGAAAAATTCTCTGTGCTTTAGTTGTGATAAGTTGTTTTGTTTAGTTGGCGTACGTTGTAATGATCTCATGATCTCATGTTTTTATGTTTTTGTTTTTGTCTGTCAAAATAAAATTTTACTACATCCTTTCGCACGTCGAAATGAAAGAGAAGGGAGCGAGAGGCCCTCCCTAAAGTGTCCCGGTTTGGCAACAGAGATATCTGGCAGCCCTAGGCATATGAAAACTAATGAAACTAACTTACATAAATTAATAAAGCAATTACTTATATCAAATATTCTAACATTCATGAGTTAATATAGATATTACTCGTATGAAAACTGATGAACTTATATGAGTTCATCAATTTAATACTTGTATGAAAAATTATAACTAGTATGAGGTAATAGATTTTATACTAGTATGAAAACTGAGTTAAAAAGGCTATTAGTTGTATGAAAAAATTTTAGCAGAACCGAAAATATACATATGAAAAAAAAATAAAATATGAAATTGATAAATATAAAATTTCATCAAAATAATGCATGCACGAAACATTAGATATTTACTCGACTTTTTTTGCGCTTTGAAAAAATCTATGAAAATTTAGAACTTATGTGAATTAATATCCAATTATTTATTTAATACTTGTATGAAAAATTATTACTTGTATGAGTTAATAAGATTATTATATGAAAATTTGGAGCTTGTATGAGTTAAAAATTGACTTAAGAACTTTTTTCAGTAAGTCAAGCATCTTTTTATATATTTATGTGGGTTCGTTATCGTCCACTTGGCATTATATACTTATTAGACAAACAATGATGATGAAATCAAGATCAAGGTTATTCTTATATTAATAACAAGATGAATAGGCTAATATATTAATAGATGCTTTCCATTTCCAGACAACCGGTCAGGTACGAGCATGATTTTTAATTTTGGCCAAACTCAAATACATTGTTTGTTGGTCCAAATAATGAGACACGTATTTTTTCTTTTGGCTCGGAAAAATTTTTCGGCCGAATTAAACGCGATTTTGTTTTTCAGGCAAAAATCTACTTTTCGAATTGACAGTGAGAATGTTTTTTTAAAATGCCCATAACTTTGCCAAAATTTAATAGATTCCAACAATGTTTTTACTCAAATGTCAGTAATTCTTGTTACTTCAAGATAGAATGATATAATTATTGATTACCATTATTTAAAATTTTTTATTTAAGTGAATTGCAGCGGAATAGCTGCGCTTGATTGTGTTGGCATAACAAAAATGAAAATAGTGGAAATAAGCAAACGATAATTTACAAGGCGTCTTAGCACGGTGCATAGGCAACTGGCTGAGTCAGTGGGATCGTCGGTTCGAATCCTACTGAAAGAAGTCTGATGAGGAAATGTGGTGATTTCCGAAATAGCTATCACTTCTACCATTTTTTCAAATTATTGTTGCTTTTCCACAATAA
>NW_016171137.1:10945-14849 GCF_001687245.7 Rhagoletis zephyria
CTTAAGGACGAGCACACCTAAAAGTTAAGCATTCTAAAAATATAATTATTAGCACAAACCAACAAAACCAACAACCACATGATCAAGTGAATTGCAGCGGAATAGCTGCGCTTGATTGTGTTGGCACAGCCGTGATCATTTTTTTTGTGTATCAAATAGATATTAGAACACACTTTCCACCATACAGTTTCGATTATAAAAAGCGGGAAAATGTGATTTTGTATTTCGAAACTGTATGGTGGAAAGTGTGTTCTAATATCTATTTGATACACAAAAAATGATCACGGCTGTATTTTTTGCTGATATATTACATACATATGTTCCATTTAGTTAAACAATATAAGAATATTGTAGTATGTACCACAAAAACGTATATTTTCTATAAAATATCATCTCAAAAAAAAAATCTTCGCTATTAGAGATTTGGGTTGATTGTAGTTCAAAGTGTCTCTTTCTCGGTAAAAAAGTTTGAGAGAAAAAAAAATACACTTTTTGAGAAATTAAATTTAAAAAAAAATATGCACTTTTTGTTTATAGTTAAATAAAAAATTTTAAATAATGAAAATCAATAATTATATCATTCTATCTTGAAGTGACAAGAATTACTGACATTTGAGTAAAAACATTGTTGGAATCTATTAAATTTTGACAAAGTTATGGGCATTTTAAAAAAACATTCTCACTGTCAATTCGAATAATCGATTTTTGCCTGAAAAACAAAATCGCGTTTAATTCGGCCGAAAAATTTTTCCGAGCCAAAAGAAAAAATACGTGTCTCATTATTTGGACGAACAAACAATCCGTGCAGGGAAAGCTACTAGTTGTGAACTAGAATTCTACCGGTTTGCGTTTCAGCCGAACTAGTTCACGTTCTATCCTTTTTCAATGTTAGCGACTGGTATTTTTAACATTGCGATGTCCTACGAGATGTCAATTGTCAGGCTATGCATCAGCATCTACTAGTATAAATACTAGTAGCATCATACCAGTTGATGAGATAGTCTGCCAATTCATGCCCCGTGAAAAGCATAAGTGTGCCTTTTTGCTCGCGACGCTCCAGCAGTCTCAATGGCCGACAGAGAAGAGCACTCGCGTGGTAAGCCTGAGGTCCCAGGTTCAAATCCTGGCGCAGGTAAAATTTTTTTATTTTCTATTTTTTATTTTATTTTTATTTTTTATAAATTTATTTTTTTATTTATGCTGTTCATTGTAATTTTTTAATTTAATAAAAAAATATTTTTGTTTAATTTCTTTGTTTTTATATTTCTTCCTAAATGTTTTTTTGCAACGCAATTAGATTTTCAAATTTGTTATTTATTTATAAATTGAATAAATTATTTTTACTTACTTTTATTTAACTTTAAAAATCTTAACCACCTCCAAGCGGCCTCGAACCTGCGATTTCAGAACCAGAACCAGTAGTCTTCACGTGACGTCACAGCCGACATTTGTAGGAAGAGCAATTAATTGCGTTTTATTTTTGGCTTTGGCAATTCAAAGGCAGATGTCGCTAATCAGCTAAGTTCTTCGAAATTGTCGAACTGGTAGGCACATACTAGTTAATGAACTAGTATTTTTTCTAACTGGTTTGGCTTTTCACTGCAGGGAATGTATTTGAGTTTGGTCGAAATTTAAAATCATGCTCGTACCTGACCGGTTGTCTGGAAATGGAAAGCATCAATATTTTAAAATCACACCACAACTTGGGGCTTATGAGAGAAATTAAATATATATGTATAGCATAGAATTTTTCGTTTGGCTATTTTTAAATTCTTTTTAAATTGTCATTGATTTATTAAATGTGATTGACGTTTTGAAAGCCAGTCAATTTTTGAATTCTTAAAGGGTATATTTTCTTAGCTCTGTGCTATATCCCTCCCCGATCTGACACATTGGTGTATTCACGACTCATCTCTTTACTGAAATCAGTTAATTTACTGACTAAACCTTCTGATTCAATGATTATGTTGGGTGATTTTAATTTACCAAGCATATCATGGAACATCATTGACAATGATATCATACCTTTCGCGTCTAGTGCGTGCAACAACGTATTTTTAGAGGAGATGGCTGAACTCTGCCTAACTCAGGTTAATGTACTTCACAATAAGTTTGGTAAAGTATTAGATCTTGTTTATGTTGATGATGCATCTAAGTCCGTTGTAAATAAGTGTGATCCACTAGTTTTGCCCGAAGATGTCTACCACCCTGCTATGGAGGTATCTTACGAAGTTATAAGTGATGGTCAAGATTGCAGTACCCAAGCATACGAACCAAATATTCGCTTTGATTTTTCGAAAGCCAACTTTAAAATGCTTAACAAAGAACTGTCTAAATTGTCGTGGCCTGCATTTAAAGAAAATATTGAACAAAGCGTTGCACTTTTTAACTTTACTTTACATAAATTATTTGAAAAGCATGTGCCTAAACGCATGTATGTTCCTGAAGAGCAAACACAGTTATGGTTCACTAAAGAACTGAGAAATTTGAAAAACAGAAAGTCGCGTTATTTTAGATTACACAAAAAAACCGGTTTACACTCATACTATGTAAAATACTCACTTTTGCGTCATAAGTTTTTTGAATTAAACTAAAAGTGTTATAAAGCTTACTTGTGTAAAATCAAACGGCGTATAATATATAACCCCAAATCATTTTATGACTTCGTAAACTCCAAGCGAAATGTACGTGGGTTTCCTTCCGCCATGAAGTATCAAAATACCGTCTCTAGTGATAATCAAACAATTTCTAACATGTTCGCTCAGTTTTTTAAATCCAATTATTCCATTAACTCACATGCTAACATTGACTATCCTTTTAAACTATGTCCAATGAACTCAATAAATATCCCAGTAATATCTCCCGATGATGTAGTAGTTTATCTGAAATCCTTAAAGCGGTCCTTCAGTTATGGTCCTGACCTGACCCATACTTGTATTCTTATAAATTGTTCTGATTATCTCTATGAGCGGTTAACAGCGTTATTTAATTTATCTCTTAAAGAGGGCGTATTTCCAACTATATGTNATCCCTACTTGTATTCTTATAAATTGTTCTGATTATCTCTATGAGCCGTTAACAGCGTTATTTAATTTATCTCTTAAAGAGGGCGTTTTTCCAACTATATGGAAGGAATCGTTCATAACCCCGTTACATAAAAGCGGTAGCAGATCTTCAGTGGAGAACTACCGGGGAATAGCTAAGCTTTCTGCAATTCCTAAATTATTTGAAGCAATTATAACAAATCAGTTGACGCATTCTATCTCTTCTAGCATTTCATATAGTCAACATGGATTTTGCAAGGGCAAATCATTTTCTACAAATTTACTCGAATTAACATCCTATATCTCAAAAGCATTTAGTGAAAGCAAAACTGTTGATGTTATATATACTGACTTCAGTAAAGCATTTGACAAAGTGTGCCACTCGTTGCTCATCTACAAACTTGATCTTCTTGGTCTACCACCTAATTTTCTACGTTGGATCTCTTCATACCTCTATGATAGATCACAAAGGGTAATGTTTAAAAATACTATCTCTGACGTCATTGATGTTACTTCAGGAGTCCCTCAAGGTAGCCACCTAGGCCCGGTTCTGTTCTTGCTTTTTATAAACGATATTTCTACAGATATACAATTTTCCAAAATTTTTATGTATGCAGATGATGTAAAGCTTTATAAATCGTACGTTTCAATTAAAGAAAGGTCTTTGCTACAATCAGACTTAGACAGACTGGTGTCAAGTAAATCTTATGGCTCTAAATCTTACGTAATGTAAAGTAATGAGCTTCTCGCGAAGAGCTGTTCATCCCACTTCTTATACAATAGGTAACCATAACATGGAACAGGTATTCAATTTTTGGACCTTGGTATCACAATGGATCCTAAGCTTAATTTTAATCTTC
>NW_016171138.1:0-14849 GCF_001687245.7 Rhagoletis zephyria
AAGATTTTTGATTAACCAAAAACAAAAATATTTGAGTAATTTGCTTAATAATTAATCAACATTTCGAGCAAAATGAGTAATCAACATTTCAACTATTTACATACAACGTTTCTGTTTTCAAAAATTAAAACGAAATTTTTTTTTCATATACAGAATGTAAAAAATAAAATAAGCATTTTCCAAAGGAAACTCTTTTAACGAGCAAAATTATCTCTTTGAGTAATCATATTTCAAGTAACTCGATTAATCATCGTTTTGAGTAATCAAAATCTTGATTACTCGAGTAATTGATTAACCGAATAATTGATTAACCAACTTGCTCGAGTAATCGAATAATCGCACAGCCCTAGTANTCAAATAATCGCACAGCCCTAGTTTCAACCTTTATGAATAAAGTGAAGGGAGCATTGATCGCAACTTCATACTTAATTTTCGGATAACCCTAACAGAGTACATGTACTTATTCTAGCAAATTCATTACCAATAATAATTGATAGCTGAGTGGGATTAGCTGCACTCATCTATAGCAATTTGTCATCAATTAAAATGAATTGTATCGCTTTGCTCCACATACCGAGCTGTTTTTGCCTTTCAAGTCAGTGACCTAGCCGGTTATGTTTGTGAGAGTGAGTGAATTTTAGTCTATGCAGATATGACTATGCATATATGCATGTATGTACATATGTATGTATCTTTATTTATTTAAGTATGAAGGATTCAATTCGATTGCTTAGATAATGAACCAAAGTCAAGCAATTACGCAAGCGCTCGTCTACGAGCTATCACTATGATAGTGGAGTTTAAAATAAATGCGTGCACTGGGGCGTATGAGTAATTTTTTATAGCTACTTCATGTATGAATCCGAACTGAAGGGGCATACCGAAATATTTTTTACGTACTGAGTTGAATAGTGAATGAATTCTTTATTCTCTTATTGTCAGGGACACTTATAATGGCCTACAGAAAGTTTTAAATGATTGATTGAATGAATGTTTGATTGGTAAAGGAGCGAAGTTGGCGCCTAAGTGGGGAAGTAATGAGGAAATAAATAAATTTAGGTAGAGTATATCTATTATTTCCTTAACATATGTAAGTACTGCAACGATTTACTAAAATTCTATAAAAAAGGCTAAAAAAAGCGCACTAGGCAGGAATAGGCACTAAAAATCGTATAAAGGAAAAAAACAAAAATAAAACCGAAAAATTTCCAAAAATAGACATTTATTTTAGGAATGTATGAATACATAAATCCATTTATACCATTTTTTTTTTGCGAAAATTACATGCAAAAAAAAATCAAAAAATCTGAAGCAAACACTTTTTTTAAACCACCTCATAAGTTATATTTAAAAGTTCTTAAATAAAATTATAACAGGCCGGTGTCTGCACATTATAGATACTTAATAAAAGTTAATATGGAGGGTCTTTATAAGGGCAACAGAAGCTAAATCAACAAATTTTTTAGAATTTTTGTCTGTCTGTCTGTTTGTTTGTACGTGCATCACTTGAAAAATAATGCATGGCATCGACTGCAGTTTTCACCGACGTGAGGATCGCTAGAGGTCTAACTTAAAATATAGAAGAAGAAACATTTGAGAGCTGCCACCTATTTGAAAATTACAGTTTAAGTCAATTAGTAAGATAAAGTAAATATGCAATATTTTTGTTGCGGGTTGCCATCTGTTTGAAAATTTTAATTTAATTTAATTGGTTGTGAAAAAATGAATATCTAAATATTTTTATTTCCGAAAATGTTGCAAACTTCCATTTCGATAGTTTTTCTTAAATGATAAATAGTTCACATATCGCTTCTTATTAACTTCCTCTATGGAAAGCTTGTCAACGATTTAGCTTTTATCAAATTGCACTAATATCATAAATTTTGTTTTTACAATATTTTTTTTTGTTTTAATTCGTACTTACCTCATTTTCTTCAAATGGCTTATTTTCGTTCTGTGATTCGGAAGCCGGCTTACAAGTTTATTTTCCTTTATTTTTTGGTGCTCTTTAACGGTTGTTGACTTGATTGCTGCTCATGGTGCAAAAACATGTACATATGTATGTATGTATGTATGCATAATGCATGGACATGCAGTGAAGAGTATGCAAATAATTATATTATTAGTTATAATTTGCTTTTATATTTATTTAACATTTTCTTAGTGTCGTATTGCAACCACAACAATGTGCGCGCTTTCACAAGGCAACAAATTACGGGTACATAATAATTCTAAAGAACGTTAGAATGGTGCCAAGGTCATGTTGGTAAAAAGGCTGCCTAGTATTTAACATCCGATTAGTTGAGTATGTTCATTAGGGTGGTCCTTAAATAAATGAAGGATCTTTTAATGCGTGTCGCAAAGGGATCAAAGACCAGATGCCTCTAAGGACTCAAAAAATTAAAACTATTTTTTTTTTCATTTAATGCCCAAAATCGATAGTACTAAAGTCGAGGATATCACATATAAATTTTAGTTCCGATTGGAGTCGGTTAAGACGTCTTCATAGGATAATCTGAACTTTGAACCCTGACCTTAACCGACTTCGGACTCCGGACCAAAATTTATATGTGATATCTTTAACTATGGCAGTATCTATTTTAATTGATTAAAAAAAAAAAAAAAATTATTTTAATTTTTTGAGTCTTCATAGAGGAATCTGAACTTTGCCCCCCGCGCGACACGCCTAAACCGTCTCCAATCGGGACCAAAATTTATATGTGATATCTTCGCCTTAAGTGAAGCTTAAGAAATCTGATGTAAAAATTTGCTTCCTACATTTAAGAACCACCCTCATTTTCATACATAGAATAAGGTATAGAATTTCTTTGCTTGGCATTTTTCACGTTTCGCTGGTGCTTAATGCTTGGTACCCGCTCACAAATATGTTGGTAGTATTTAAAGGAAAAAAAAGTAATCGTAAAATTGAATACAAAATACCAGTTTCGTAATATAAACTACACAAAATTCATTTAGAAAATAAAATGGGTTAATGGGTTCTCTTAAATTCACTTACAATGCTTTTCAAGCAAAAGAAGCTCCAGTCAATACCAGCCCAGTTTAGAGAAGCTCATATTTATTGTGATTTTCGTTGTTGGTGTTTCCGATAGGAGTATGATGCATGTGGAACGATTTTCGGTTCGTGAGAACGAAAAATTACACTCAAGATGCCGCAACACCGAAAACGGTTTGTCTCCAAACTAAATTTTACTAGGGATACATCACTCCTCATACAAAAAAATATTCGGTACTTCTTTTTTCATTGGAACTATAAAATCTATTATATTCCAAGAGTTGCGCCAAAATGTTTCGGAAAAATATTAAGATTTGCGTGAACTGGACCAATTTGAAAATACCTCAAAAATGCTTTTTTTTTATGAATAAAATAGTTTTTTTAAAGTAATTTTTTTAGATGGCCTCAGATGACTAAACAGTTTACGCTAAAAAATTTACATAAAATATTAAAAAAATTTTTGAACGGAATCATAAAACTAAGATTGTTGATGCTGAGAGAATATTTATTACCCTTGAGGAATTACTTCCGTATAGAGGTCTGGGAGTTCCCCTGATCTCGTGCGGTCTGCTTCTGGATAGATGGGCTTTTAGTCATTTTAGCGAGCGCTGGGCGAAGACTTTGGAATGCAAGGTGGAAACATCCTATTGGCCACGTGTAGACCCTAGATCTGGGGACCTCTTGAGACTAAGCAAGTTACATCTCATGCTATTGGTGGGAGTGCTAACTGCTCGTTGCGCAATAGGTAAGCATGCCGTAAGGCTGAACATCATCGATGACACTTACTGCACCAGCTGCATGGAGGATGATAAGGTGGAATCATTCCAACCACTGCTGCTCTGGTGCCCTGCCGCTGCGAGCCTAAAACGTAAGCGCCTTGGGTCGCATTTTTTTCACACTCCTGATGAGCTTTCGCGAATGGACATCAGTCGCTTGAAGAGCTTCGTTGCGAGCATGGAGCGTTTCTCTTACAAGAATCTATAGGTGTCGTCATTCTCCCTTACCTTTCCCCTCGCATATTTGGAAAAAATCCTACATACATATGTACAGTATCGGTCACATCTATAGCACGCCATTTCAAAGTGATATTGTGTGTCACTTATGCTTATTTCTTTATTTTTAAGAATTTTCAATTAAAATTTAGTTCATTCTCGGACAAACGCCATATATACCCAAGTTCAATAATTTGTAGAAAACTACAAAAAAGTGTAACAAATTTTCACCTAAATTTCAAACTTTTTTCTCGGAAGTGATAGAATTTTTTTGAGTACACAGTTTTTTAGCCCCTGAAATTTTAGCTTGATAATGTGCAAAATTCATGTATTTTAATTGAAAATTCTTAAAAATAAATAAATAAACATAAGCGGCACACAATATCACTTTGAAATGGCGTGCTATAGATATGACCGATACTGTATGTACGTGCAAGGGTAAATACATACTAAGTTGCTATCATTTTTTAGTTGGTGTATAAAATACATATCTACAAATATATGTACATATCTTTCGCTACGTGCACATACATACATAAATGCTATGAAGCCCCTTAAGTTTCTTTCTTAAATTTTTTAATATATCATATACAAACATACATATGTATGTATTCGCACATATGTAGCTGCACCTTGCAACTCGAACAGAAATGTTTTGAATAGATTTAACTATCTCAACAAGAAGTTAACGAAATTAATTTCACTTTCAGTGAAATATTTAGCTTTTTGAATAAAAACTATCAACATGAGTGTTGAAATGCGAGTAAGTACATACTTGTAAAAATCACCACTTTTGATTTCCTAAAAAAAAAATTAAAAAATTCGACCTACGAGTATCACGAATGGCCTTCGTTTGCTGACAAGACAAACATTTGCCGGCAGACGTCACCGTTTAGTGTAAGTGACGGTCAATGTTCTTCCTGCTTTGATTGCGACAAATTGCAGCATACGAGCATATCTGCTGAGTGGTGTCAAATTTCGGAATTAATGCGGGCATTCACCACTTAGCCGCACCATTCATAAATTGCTAAGTACTCAGTGGTGCGGCACCGCAACAAAGGCTATTATGGCTACGCACCCCCTAGCCTACAGACGCCCGGGGTGGTGGGCGGTTGCGCCAGCTGCTTAAGTTTTTGCTTTGGTTTCTCTGCGGTTGTGTGTGCTATGCACATATTGACTACTTAAGGTATTATATTTTGCCAAACATACACGTACATACACGTGATTTTATAATTTGCATTTGCCGCTGACCGGCTTCTCTGCTACGCTGTCTGATATTTATGACCATTTGTGGCGGAAAGTATTTACATTTCTATTAGTTGTCATTTTTATTTCGAGCGCAACGCTTCGTCTAGGAATTGAATTACCTGCTGGCAAAGTTGTGAATTTTTCCTGTCGTGGCAGCAGCTATACTACATAATTATCCTTGATTTTTTTGTTGTAAATTTTTTTTTGTTGTCGCGCTACGATAATCGAAATCCAACTAACGATTATGGCCGAAGGCGTTATAAGGACTTTTATACGAGATTTTTTTGCGGTTTGTTAAAATTTTTGCTTAATTTTGAATTTTTATTTCAACAGTTTATGCAATTTTTGAGTTGTACTGTAAATTTTTTTTTGGAAAAATTTTGCATGAAATTTAGAAACCTTGAAATTTTTGTTGCGAACGAGAATGATTCAAAAAGTCTGCGATCAAAATGTAATTTTTCAGAAATCTGAAAAGAAAATCATACTGAAGTTTCTGTGGATTATATTTCAAGAAAAAAAGGAGTTGCGAATGCAAAGAAAAAGAACAATTTGTAATGTTATGGCTTGAGTGAAATATTTCTCTCAAATTTTAAATTTATTCAAGGATCAAGTAAATATACTTTGTATGTACATACATACATACATATATGAGACTGCGTTAAATAAAATGAGTATTTTGTTTGGTCCCATTTGAAAATTTCCTCGTTGGTCGCAAAAAAGTAAGAAAAATCTGCAGTATCCTGATTTTCGCATGAAAAAAAAAAAATTCAACCGAAAATTTTTCATCCGCCCATAGTAAAACCATGGAAACTATTAAAAGTGAAAAGTGAACCTGTTCGGGGAAAATTATTTTTTTTTTCGCATTAAGCTCTCAAGAAAAATCACAAAACATATTTTTTCATTATTTCTGTTGGTTGAAAAAGTACTTGTTTTTGCTGTAAATATTCTTGGAGAAATAAATATTGCAGCATTTTTTTCTTGCGAACTGCAAACTGCTTTAAGACATTTTAACTTTTAAACTTGCTCCTCATTTTACGAAATTTCAATGGGCTACAAGTTATTGATTTTATTTTTTGCGTATGTTTAATTGTTTATAAAAAAGTAGCGGAAAAAGATTTTTTCATTGGAAATGCCGTCAACCGATTTCGATAATTCTGCATCGGAAAGGTAGTGTCTCAGAGGTGGTCCTATACCAATCTGGTTAAAATCCGATCAGTGGATCATGATATATATATATATATATATATATAAATTACTTGTTTACTGATCATGTTATGCCCGAAAATTTACATCACTGCTTTTAACAGAAAATTACAGTGTACAAATTACAGTTTTTTTCGAAATTTCCGATTTGAACGAATAAATTACAATTTTTGGGCGTGTGTGAATCGTTAACAAAGTTCTGTGCGGAAAGCTGGGGAATTATATTTTTACTATGGTGAGACAGTTTTGCCAATCTGCTGTGTAAAATTAAATCTTTTTTGACAGCGGTAAATTTTTCACAACTGCAGATTTATGCGGACACAAATATCATAAATAAAAGTGAAATGAATATTTTTTTTGAAGACATCTACCATCATTGATTGCAATTCATCAGCTTAAGCTTTTGAAACATTCAAGAAATGTATTTTCTCGAAATATCTAATATAGTGTAGTAGAAACTCGATTTCCTTTTTATTGTTTTCGCTTAGATTTGCGGCAGAAAATAAACTAAAAGCTCTAGCACGCCACAAGCTCGGCCATACACTGACATACATATATATGTGTAAGCGCCATTCTATTATTATCACTAAAGACTAGCTAATACCCGGCGTGCTTCACTGCTCCTTGAATGTATTTTTGTGTTGTTGGATACCCGTATTGTAATATTTCATTTTATTTAACAATTTAATTAAATATAATTTTTCAAACAGGTGGCAACCCTCCTCAAAAATACTTCCCTAAATCTCTTCAGTTTGATACCTATATTGCAATGTTTTATTTATCGTATCAATTAAATTAAAATTGCTTCAGAAAATAACAAATTAATCAGCTGTTTGCAACATCTTGCTGGTTTTGCATTTTCGCACTTTCTTGCATATTACTCTCATTGGGAGTAGAAGTATTGGCTTACTCTCCGAAATTTGGTTACTGGCAAATTACCGAATATTTTTTGCTGGTGAATACAAAAACACAACTTCTACGTTCTTTGCTGCGATATCTGCCGACGAGTTTGATGTCTAGACTAGTTTTTGCATATTCTATAGAGCGTGTCAGACGTGGTAATATTTCCAATTGAGAAAGAGAAATTTTATTTCGATGTGTGAATAGCCAGAAAGACCTTTCTGTCACATTTCGGAGATAAGTTTCACAAATAAAAGTTGCAATCTGCAATTCGCTTTTCGGAAATAAAAAAAAACCCCTTTTGAAAGACACTGTTCATGCATCTGCCTTCTGAAATTTCTCAATTTGACAGCCTTTTCGAAATATATTGCATTGCCACGTCCGACAGGCAACAAGATTCTGAAATGATTAAAGCTTGGTAAAAACCAAGAATGTGTCCGCTTTTACGAGATGCCCGCTTATTAGAGCGTCCGTGTATGAGAGCTTTCACTGTAGATAAATGTAAATTATAGCTTCGAATTAAAAAAGGAGGTTACTTTGTCATAGCTAATTAAAAGTGAGCTATTTATCGAAACCCCGCAAAAAAACTGACTACAAGTTGATTATGTTTTACCAATTGATAATCTTTTTCCGCAGGGTATGCACATACACGAATGAATGTACATATGTACATAAGTAAATACGTATACATCCATATATGTATGTAGATATGTATGCAAAAGCCTCGCATTTCGCTTTTGAGTGTCATGCTGGTACAGTGTCAAGAGCAAGGACGACCAATACACTCGAAGAGAACACGAGTACCACACCACCAACGCCGCATATATGTAATGCTGCAAAAACAGTTTACTTTTATAGATGCATACATGTGCACAAGCTTTTGTTGTGCTTGGAATGTACATATGTACATACATACGTATTTGCTTGGCATGTTAAAAAGCGTATCCTTGCCGGCTGAGCAAAAATGCAATGCCCTTGAAATCAAACTTGTGGCAATGCTCTCAACTACGGCGACGCGCCAGCAGAAAGCTTTTTGGCTCTACCACGCCACGTGTACTTGAGCAAAAAATCGCAAATAATTTTCCCAATTACAGACATACATACATACATATATATGAATGTACGACGACTATCGGCTAATACCAGCCTTAGGCAGCTAAGTAAATATTTTTGGTTTAGTTAAGGCATATCTGTTGCCGTGAAAGCTTAAGGAATTCAAAAACAATGCATATTAGCCGTGGCTTAAGTCGTTCAAATGCTTACATTCAAATATATTCAAGTGCAAATAATCCGGCTTTACTTAGATTTCATATGTAAACTGAAGCCATACCAAATTACAGTGGCCAAATCGCGGCTGGGTGGCGGCGGCAGTGCCTCATTTGCCACTGGCATGAACAGTTGTCTTTTGTTTGTGTGCTTTTTTTTTGTTTACTGTTGCCAAATTTTCGTACAATTGCGTTCGTGAAGTGAAATATCTACATAAATGTATTTGTTTGAGATTCTTTGCCTAGTGAGGTATATTTATTTGCGTATACAGGCGTGGTTTCTGCCAAAGGTGCTAAGATGTTCAGCAATAATAAGAATCGATATATTAAAGTCAGTGGCGGATCCAAAACCCCCCCAAAACCCCCCCGCTGCATCCGCCACTGATTAAAGTTCATTATCATGGGATATAAGAAATCTGGATGTAGAAAGTTATTGTAGATTTTTTTGTGTTTTTAGGATTTCTCTCTGACGTCGGAATTTCTTTAAGGACTTTAAAATTTCAAATACATAATATAATGCAAACAATTATTGAAAAAATGCAGTGCAATGTAGAATAACAACATAGGTAAATTTTTTCATGCAGAAGTACGAAAAAGTTTTGAAAATGACCTGTTCTTCTTGAATATAGTTAGTAATAGAATATATATATTAGTTTGAGGCAACAATGTTACTCATACGCCATATCGTATCTACATGGCCGTACTCGTACATACTCGTACATGGCGTAGAGTGACATGTTCCATGTTAAAGTTAACTTTTTTTTTCATTCATAATGCTAACTTAAAACGAAAATATCTGCGGAAAATGGCCTTATCTAGAAAAATGGTATACAGATCGGAAATTAAATTTACGAGTCTCACCATTTTTTTATAAAACTCAGCCACGAAGATTCCGATGTTATTTGTTGAATAAAACAAACAATAACATAAAACAGAGATTTGGTTGGTATATAAAGCCTTTGGCTTTTACACTATCTCTTTACTCTGTTAGACATACACACAAATGATATTTCCCTGTTTCCTCGCTTGGGTGGTTAAGGTTGGTCCTGATACATAGTAGGAGTTGATCATCCCCAGAAACCTATGGAAAACGCTTAGATTAGTTAATCACCTCGCCATAAGATCGAAAATAGTTTAAAAGAAATAAATATAATGTACGACATCTATGCCATTCCTCAGATAAAATACAATCCCAAAACACATGATCCCGAATCAGTGCGAATTGATGGCGGCGGACGTTGTTACCCCAATTGCGCCTCAGATGTCTGGCTGCGTTCGTGTGAAGAAGAGATTGTGGAACCCATCGAAGGCCACATTAGCGGTCACATACCCACATGGTTGAATGGCAGTTTGCTGCGCAATGGTCCTGGAAATTGGAAGGTGGGCGAAATGACATTCCAACATTTGTTCGATTGCTCAGCTTTGGTGCACCGCTTTGCTATAAAAAATGGGCGGGTCACATATCAGAATCGTTTTGTTCAGACTGAAACATTGAAGAAGAATCGAGCTGCGCAGCGGATAGTTGTGACAGAATTTGGTACAGCGTCGGTACCGGATCCATGTCACTCGATATTCGATAGGTAAGTTAAGGCGGCAGATGTTTTATGTACATAGCTTTAGACCAAATATGTTGATCTGTTATTCCATACTGAAAATCTTTTCACTTCCTAGAGTATCTGCAATATTTCGACCTGACAGCGGTTCCGACAACTCCATGATATCCATTTATCCATTCGGCGATGAGTACTATACATTTGCAGAAACGCCCATGATACACAGGTACTTTGCCTTTTAAATTTATTTTTATTTATTTTTAACCAGTCGAAGCCTTTTTGAACTTTCTCAATGTTACTCCACTTGTACAGAATCAATCCGCGCACACTCGCCACCGAGGGCCGCATCTGCGTGACTGATTTTGCGGGTGTCGTAAATCACACCTCACATCCGCATGTGCTGCCCAATGGCACGGTGTATAATCTCGGCATGGCCGCCACCAAATCAGGACCTGCCTATAATATTATTTGCTTTCCAAATGGAGAGCAAATGTTTGAGGATGCTCATATCGTGGGTGCGATTTCTTGTCNGCATAAAATGATATAATTTACATACATATATACTAAGTAGTTTACACTTGCCAACAAATTCTCATTTCACAGGCATTACGGAGCATTACTTTGTTATCGTTGAGCAGCCACTGTCCGTTTCGTTGACGGAATTCGTCAAAGCCACTGTATCCAATGAGCAACTTGCCTCGTGTCTCAAATGGTTCGAGGATAAGCCAACGTTGTTCCATTTAATGGATCGCAAAAGTGGTAAAGTACGCTACACTTTTCAATCGGAAGCTTTCTTCTATCTACACATCATCAATCAGTATGAGGAAGACAACCACGTAGTGATCGACATATGCTGCTATAAGGATCCCGAAATGATCAATTGCATGTACTTAGAGTCCATTGTGAATATGCAATCGAATCCGAACTATGCGTCACATTTTCGTGGACGCCCATTGCGGTTTGTGCTGCCCTTGGGCGCTGAGAATGCCGCTGTGACGGTGTTCAAAGAGCGGCCAACCAATCAGCGGCGTGTGGCGAAATCTTTCTCGCTTTCGGGCATAAGTACGCGCCTGCAGCCGCCACCGAAGATGAAGCACTCCGAGTCGAATTACGAGGATGTAACAAAAATGGCTCTGAAAAAACTGGAGGAAGAGGAGATGCTAGAGTACAGCGTTGGTGCTGACGAAAGAGAGCAGGCGAAAGAGAGAGTCGACGGTGAAACAATGATCAATTTAGTCACATTAGAGTATAGCACGGCAGAGGCGTATCAGCTGAGTAATCGAAGCATACTTGTGCGACCAGAGTTGCTTTGCGATTGGGGTTGCGAGACACCGCGTTTCCACTACGACAAGTTTTTGGGTAGGTTTAATGGTTTTGTGCCTGTGTGGGTTTCATAGCTTATTTGAATTGATATTTTAGGTAAAAAATACCGCTACTTTTATGCAATTAGTTCAGATGTGGATGCTGAAAATCCAGGAACTGTAAGTATTTCATTTCATAGTTTCCGTGTCTATATTCAGAGCTTACATAATATACTTGTATGTACTTTTATATTTCCCTATCTGCGCACAGCTCGTCAAAGTCGATGTGGAAACGAAAACCATAGAAAAGTGGTGCGAACCGAATTGTTACCCCAGCGAGCCGGTATTTGTGGCCGCGCCAAATGGCCAAGACGAAGATGATGGTGTGGTGTTGGCCTCTATCGTTTGGGGTGGCTTGAATGAGAACTCCGTGGGACTGCTGGTGTTGTGCGCCAAAACATGGACTGAGCTGGGACGCTGCGAATTTCATACCAGTGGGCCAGTGCCAAAATGCCTGCACGGCTGGTTTGCGCCCGGTGTGGTGTAAATTACCCAAACAATGAAAGTTATTCACAATGGCATTCCGTTTAAGTGAAATTATTAGGGTTTTTATTAAATCAACTGGCGTCTTAATTATCTATGTAGTTATAAATAAAATACTGCTTTGATAAATATAACTTATCTACTTAGTTAATAAATATTAATTTAAAATTTCAAGTTAATCACATTATAAATGAATTCTTCCCATTTCTTCTGGAAGACGCGATTAATTTTGCGACGCTCCTCAGACGTTAAGATGGCATACCTATTTTTAGTATAAAGAAGATAAAAACGTATATCATTTCATTTGAGTGAATTATTTAGTCCCATACGAGTGCTTACTTTATTGAATTCAAAGCGAGCTGTTTGAGAAACCGCAAATCCGCCTCAGCTGGCGCCAGCGCCATGAAGGTGTAGTAGAAATCGTAGCTCAAACCTTTTGAATTCCACATGCCCGGGTAATCGGCCGTTATGACAATCGGAAAGTTTTCGGCTATAAGAAATGTGGCCGGGTGGTTGCGCAAATCCCACACAAGACCCATTACCTGATTTGAAATCGGACTAACTTCGATGGCAATGTTACGTTTCTTGACGGTTGACCAAATGTTTGGGTGCTTTGGCAGTGCATAACCATGGCCAATGCGTTTAGTGTTGAGCAGTAGTGCGTCCATGAGATTCCAATCGGTTTTGCCAAACCAATCTAAATGGAATGAAAGGAAATGCTTAATAATTATTGTGAGAATTTCTGCAAGGAAGAAAGTGATAATTGATAAAATAAAATATACGAAGTTATGGTAAAATCAATTTGCCATGCAAGAGTGAAGCGAACACAGAACACCGAATATTATCGGTATTGGTATAAACGTCGCTTTCGTTATCGGCATTAGCAGCGCGGCTGATACTTGCCTACACATTATCGATATTTTTATTATGATTCTTGCCGTAGATGTCCTTAGTTTCTGTTAGGTTTATCTGGTTACTGGTAGTACTACCAGCAAACCCCCTCCAACAATGTAGCCCTTTGCAATACCACAAGGATCGACAGCCCCGAGTCTTCTATAAAACCAATTCGTAAAGTCAACAAACTTGAGCTGTTGCCGTGTGCTTGCCGCTTCGTTTAGATCATTCAAAAATCCTGCACCCAAAAATGATTGCGTTTTGCAACAGTGATGAGTGACCTGTAGAGTGCGTTCAGGGAAGACTCCATAACGATAGTTATCTATTTTTAACCGATTTCAAAAAGGGAAGAGGTTATCAATTTGTCGGATTATTATTATTTTTGTATGTTACCGCATAACTTTGGACCATGTTAACCGACTTTTCAAAGGAAAGGTGGTAGCTCAGGGGTGGTGCCATTCTAATTTGGTTAAGATCCGATCATTGGATCATGAAGAAATTAACGGTATTCTTCAATTTTTATATGAGAATTGAAGTCGGGTTTGTTTTTTTGTTTAAGAATTACTTGTTTAGTTACAGAAGATCTTGATCTTTCTCTTATACATACCACACATAGCAACGTGTAGGTTTGTCCTGTCCGGAAGATTTAGGGGTTGGTAGATTTTTTGACGCAAAATGATTTTTTTGCACTGTGCGCCGTACAGAAGGGCTAACAACTTCTGCTTCATTAAGAGAGTTCTTTTCATACACATGAGCGGAAAATATTGTAATCTTTTTGTAAACCAGCATCCAACTTGATGTTGGAATTAGAGATGGAGCGCGGCACTAATATTCAATCCCGATCCCGTCCAAGCCGAATATAGAATTTTCATATTCTGAACCCACCCATCTTGTCGTCTCTCAGATCTGTTCTCGTGGGTTCCACTAAATAAAATTCGCATGACCTTCAAATTGCTTTTCTATAATATACTTGAATATCTTTTTTCTCGAACATTTCAGTAGATTTTTTAAATATTTGGATGTTCCGACTTTTATTGGGAGTGCCGGGAAAGGATTTGCTCCCTTCCCGACAGCAAACTTTTAAAGGCCTTGCCGATACCGGCCATCCGGGCATTTTAAAACTGGGACCGTGCCCATCTTTAGTATACGAGTATCCCTATTGAAATATAGTCTATGTATGCACAAACTTACTAGTCTCGCCCGCGTGAAAGAAAAAGTTGGCAGTTGATGGCATATCTGTTAATTCATTGACGAATTTGTGCAGCGGATCGCCGGCATCTTCTTGCCCAAGCAAATCAAAGCCAATAATAAAATTTGGCTTGGCATCACTGCAAACAAAAAGTTTACCGTAAAAATATTAATCAGAATTACGAAAGGAGTCTGTATTTATACTCACTGCAGTTGCTTAAAAGTTATTAAGTGTTGTGCCATTTCATCCACAGACGCCTCATTGGGCTTTGTATAGATAACCTTGAGTCCCACAAAATCGGGGTGACGCGCCTTGAAGCCCTCAACGATTGCCTCCATTTCACTGGCCACTTCAAGTGCATTGAATGTGCGATTGTTATCGCCATAGAGCTAGCAATATTTTTTTGGATCAAAAGTGCAAATGGGCAACAATATTAAAAGCTTTAACTCATCTCTCAAACGGCAAATGCTAGAACATACCGGTGTCAGTGGCGTTCTCAATTCTGCATAGAATATATTATCCTCACATAATTCTTCCAGCAATCGTTTGTGATAGTTGCAAAATGTCGGCTGATAATTGTAAAAATTCTCTACACTCTTAGATATACTTTGAAAGCGTTGCCAAATCTTGCGTTTATCCGTAATCATGGCTGCAAATATTGAAAATAATTAACATAAAACTTTGTGTAAATGTATCTTTATTTTCGCTATTTCCACCTACATTCCGGATGCACCGTGTACATATTAAT
>NW_016171141.1:0-14845 GCF_001687245.7 Rhagoletis zephyria
GCTGACTTGCTGATGTTCAAATCAAACATACTTAGAAACAACCAGCACCCCACCAACGCCAATAACAGCTAGCAAGCGGTAGTTACTCAGTTTGGCAGTCGATCAGCGAGTCAGTCAACGCTCCAACCAGTGTTGCCACGGACACATTTTTTTACCTAACAAAATTTCCTACCCAAAGCCACCTAAAACCTACTAAAAATTTACTTTGAGTTTTTATTTATTTTTTTTCAAAGATAAAAAAACATTTAGTAAAACTAAAGCAGCAGGAACAATGAAAACAAATTTACTGCGCAAACAATTATTTTTTTTTGTACAGGCTTATACAAATGTATGTCAGGAATACTCGCAATTTTGTGCTAAACCCAACCAAAAAAACTTGCAGTCCGTCTCTAGAGAAAGCCTCATCTTATTCAAATGGTACCTTAAAATGCAGTGTTCTGTAAGGATGCCAGTATGAGTTCTAAGATTCTCCCGGCCAAGTTCAAGGGGTCTTTGGGAGTTCCTCCTGAAGGAACTTATAATTCTCTTTAATTGTCTCATTACCTTTGACTTCCGCTAGTGAGCAGCAATCTGAGATTTTTCCCAGCCCCTAAGTAGTTCTGCAGTGTATCCTTTAAATATACCGCAGAAAGGCTTAGGACCATGCAAGCGTCTTCGGGCTCCACGCTTTGCGAGACAGTCAGCCCTTTCGTTGCCTTCAAACCCTTCAGGTCTGAGAATCCACTACAGCGTTAGGCTATTGTGGGCTCCGAGGTGGTTCAGTAGAGTTTTACAACTGTCCCCAAGTCTTGATGCCATTTTAAAAGAGTCTAAGGGCTTCAACGCCGCCTGACTTTCCCACATAGTATTTATTGTGGTCCCATTTGTCCTTCAATGAAGACATGCGGGAATACAGATTACGTTTTCGAAAACTTCCGCCTGGAACATGGTTGGGTTTGTGTCCATTGGCAGACAATAATAACTCAGGATCATCCAGAAATGGCTTGAAAACGTTCAAATGACCCCGAAAATCTCCACTTGTCATGCTGATCGTATTGGACTGTCGTAGAGCGTTCCAGCAGGGCTCTGTTTTTAATAAGAATAGACAAAGGAGGAATGCCTGTAATGACACCAAGCGTTCCTGTGATGAGCACGCGCACCAGTCGGCGCAGCTTGGCCAAGATGGAACTCGCGCTTACTTGCTTAGCTTTTGGCCACCAGGCCAGTGCCGCATATGTAACAAAGGTATAAAACGCCCCTGTAGCTTTTGTCCGGAGTTACTCCTAGATACTTCGCCTTTTCTGAGAACACAATTTCTGTCCCTGCCAAGGTGGATCTAGTCAAGTTTACTTACCTTCTTTTGGTAAATGGGACATGTTGGACTTCAGTGAGTTTATTGACAAGCCCTTTTCAGCGGACCAGTCTTCAGTACATATGTAGTTTATCACAACTACAAGGTTGTTAAAATGTTTGGATATACATATTTTTTATTTTTCACTAATCGATATTTTTGTCGTGGAACCTACCAAAATTCAATGTAGCCTATCAACCTACCAAATGGAAAAAACCGACCAGTGTGGGTAGGAAAATCGCATGTTTGGTAACACTGGCTCCAACCATCCTTTCGTTTCTTCTATACAACCAAAGAGCGCACTGTTTAGCTTCGTTTACCTCATTTTAGTGATGAGTTCAGTTGGTTGATTTGCGAATGAGCAGGTCGTTAGGGATTCAGGTTGATTGTTGGTGCTGCTGCTATGCCATCTCCGACCCCCAAGCTGGCTACGTCAGCGGCCTGTTGCCTGATGACTACTTCACTTAATGCAAATTCCAAATTGAGTGTTGCCTAAAGCGTTTTTTGCCTCATTGAATGTGTACGGCAAAATTTTGCTGTTGGTTCGTTGGCTCATACCCGCCACCTCTGCTCTTTAGCCTCTCTTACACAGGCCTGGTACTTGTCCTAATATGTATTGCGCGTAGCAAGCATCCACCCCCAGCGCGCTAAACAATCGTATTCGCTATTACGCCATTTTTTTTTTACCCGCTTCTTCGTAGCTCATCCGCATATCCATTCACCGAGGTCCTTACATTATTTTATAGCCTCATTTTGCTTGCGAACGCCATTGCAGTGTTGTTGCACCTGTTCGATTTTTTTCTATGTAGTGCGGTATAATGAATCAGTTGAAGCACTTAATGCTGGTTAGCGATATGCATACGCTGTGTGTTGTGCTCCCACGAGTTGAAGGACTCTACTGGCTGGCTGGCAGGCTGGTTGGAATGGTTGACTGGCTGAGGAGGTTTTTGTATGCGTAAGTTTTCGTCCTCCAACTCTTCAAGTGTTGGTATTCTCGTTATTAATGCGATGCTTAACGATGCGCTTGCATAATGCATTAAATGTGGAATAGATACTTAGTATTATGTGTGATCAAATTAAGTAGGATATGTTGAGTGCGCTTGCACAGGGGGAGATATGCGCTGATTGAGTTTACATGCTATGCATTTTATAAGAATCAGGCACAATTTCAGAGAGTTATTCTGTGAAAAATTTTATGCTTACGAAAGACAAAAGCTTTGGGGTTCAGCTGCCCATGCAGCTCAAATTCTGACGGGTACATAGGTTTATATAATTCGAGAGAATAGCCAACATTTCCTTAACTGGCTTGAGATTTTCCTTTGCGTAGTAACATTGGAATGGAATGGAGCTGTGGTAGGTCCGAAAACCCGATATCGATAGTTTTCCATTGTACTTTAAGCCTAGAGAAAGAATAAAATGGACAGAGAAAACAGGTGGACGTGTGGAGTTATTATAAACTTTCCAAAGGATTTTGTGAACCTTAGTTATCTCAATACATTTGACCTCAAAAACGCATCGTCTCAGCCCAACGGAGACATGACAAATGCGTTGTACTATCTTCAATTTCCAAGAAAGATTGATAGCTATCCTATCAGCCCTCGTAGCCTCCTTTCCTGTCTTAAAATGCACCCTGTTTGACCTTTTTAGGAATCACTTGATTGTTTTCAGGTGTCATTATTGCAACATTATTGCCTGGCAGTGCCTTCTAATCTTGACCCTATAATTTGCTTAGATCCAATTGAAGGCTTCAAGCAACCGCAATTCGTTGACTTAAACATTACAGTGCCCCGGGTGCCACATGTGTTCGAGATCGTGCCATTTCACTACGAAGTTTATCCTCAACTGACATTCTTGTACAGTTCTTAAAGACGTACGAATAGATTATAAGGCATTTTAGCTAAAGAAAAGAGGTTACCTTCCAGATGAAGTTACCCCCAAATGCCAGAGAGCTCCAGTTCCATTTTTAGTCTTTGGGCCGTTGATATAGAAAGCTTTTAGCGATTTGCCCAAAAAAGTGTGTGATTCTCTCCTTTGCTTCCCTGAAGGAATAGTTAACGAAAGTAATGTAATCCCAAAGTGTCTTAGTCGGTATTAAACCCCAAGCCTTATCAAAGACTCCCCGAAACTTTCCGAAAAATTTCAGCGCTCTATTAAACTTCAGTTCGAGCTGAGTTTTCTACATATTTAGGCTTGCTTGGTTGATAGAAGCATCGCCTGAGTACATTCCCAGAACCCAGTTAGTGCTGATAGCACCATTTTGATACGCTTTCTCTGTGACCCTTGATTTTATCTGCTCTCATGATTCGTTGGGTTCGTAAAATCCCCTAACCCTATACCGTAAGATTTGAGACAGAAAAACTCCCGAGTGTATCATACGCTGTGAACGCGGCTTTACTTCCCTCAAGATTACAGCTACGGCACCGAGGGTTGTACGGAAGGCCCATTCTAGCTGCATGCTCACAAATGGGCAAATGTCTCGTTATCGTGGCTGTTAATTTGACTATATCTTTCTTCAACCACTTTAGAAGTTTTTCTGGCTTTGGCTTGTCATATTGCCTCCATATATTCCTCGCAGTTTTGCAGGTTTGAAGGTTGTTCCAACGTGTATCAGTCATACGTGTGAATTGCAGATGCAGTTCCGATTTGATGGGTCCGAGTGGACAGTTTATTGTCTCTGCTTCAGATTCATCAAAAGATGCTCCAGCCTTAGCCAACTCATCAGCCCTCTCATTTCCTTGTTTGTTCCTATTGCCGGGAACCCAGATTAACTCGGCCGCCGAAGTTAACGCACATTTGAAATCTCTGTTTTATGTTTTAGTTTTTGTTACCGGTGAGGTAAGTGCCGGAAGTTCCCTTTGGCTATTTGAGAAAATTTATGCTTTTCGTACTCCTACGCAGTTCTTCTCTAATGCTTTACAGACCCTTTCGATTCCCAGTGGTTCCCCTTGTAAGATGCTACAAAACTTATGTAGTCGAAATGAGAGCGAGACATTTAACGTTTCAGAGAACACCCCCGCACCTATACCGCTTAATTGTTCCTGTAGCTCCTGCACAAGCTGCTCTTTGTATACTGACTAATTTGCTGATGTTGTATTCTTTATTTAGTGCTGGCCACCACACCAGTTCCTACTGAATATTCTTTTGCATGCATAATAAGTTGTGAAAGCTCTCTCTTCGCGCCTCTCTATCATTCGTTGGCTTAGTTCACAAACGTGCTAAGTCCACTTTTTATGTAAATTGAGATTTTGATGCAGTAAGATACCATAACTGAAAATACATCATTACCAAAAAAGAAAATTACCGTAATGTCGTTTTTACTTGTTGTTATGCACTGGTACGCAAATGTGCTAAGTCCAATAAAATAAAAATATATATATACACGTCTGTCCGTGTACACGATAACTCGAGATATCTCAACGAAATTTGGTATGTAGGTTTCCATTTATCCAAGGTAAATTATTAAAAATGGGCGAATCGGAATGTAACCACGCCCATTTGCGATATGAAGGTGTTTCCTAAAGATGCAAAAACTACGATATTTCAGTAAATATTTAATGCAAATTGTTCAAAATTAGTATGTGAAGTAGAATTTTTGTAAAAAATATTATTGTGCAATTTTTGGAAAATGGGCATGACCACGCCCACCTATTATGACATGCTGTATCTCAGTAGCCCATTCACCAAACTCGGTACGAGCCTTATTTAGGGTCTAGCTAAGAAATCTGTTGAAAATCTAATTCACTTAAAATCGATGATCGCGATAACCACTCAGCAGAAAATTAGATTATGATACATTTTTGGATAATGGGCATGGCGCCGCCCGCTTATGACCACAAATGTGTAACTCGGTAACCGATTTATCAATTTCTACCAAACTCGGTGCACTTAATAAACCTGGTACGGAAAAACAATTCGTTGAAAATTATTCAAATTGNGAATGTAACCACGCCCATTTCCGATATAAAGGTATTTTCTAAAGATGCAAAAACTACGATATTTCAGTAAATATTGGATGCAAATTGTTCAAAATTAGTATGTGAAGTAGAATTTTTGTAAAAAATATTATTGTGCAATTTTTGGAAAATGGGCATGACCACGCCCACCTATTATGACATGCTGTATCTCAGTAGCCCATTCACCAAACTCGGTACGAGCCTTATTTAGGGTCTAGCTAAGAAATCTGTTGAAAATCTAATTCACTTAAAATCGATGATCGCGATAACCACTCAGCAGAAAATTAGATTATGATACATTTTTGGATAATGGGCATGGCGCCGCCCGCTTATGACCACAAATGTGTAACTCGGTAACCGATTTATCAATTTCTACCAAACTCGGTGCACTTAATAAACCTGGTACGGAAAAACAATTCGTTGAAAATTATTCAAATTGGACCAAAATTACATTCGCTTCCCGTATATCTAACGGTAAATTTCAGAAATACGGAAACTCTGATATTTCAATAACTGAAGACGCTAATTTACTCCAAGTTAATACTTACAACAATCTCTTAACAATAAATAAGACTGCGTGACACCGCCCACTTTATGACTACAAGGTGTATTTCGGTAGCCACTTTAGCGATTTCTACTAAACGTGGTTCAATTATTTCATTGAGTTTAACTCAGGATATTATCGGAAACGTTTGAAATCGGGAAAAAGCCCCTGCTTACGACAGTATTTCATACCTGCGCCGGGTAGATAAAGTTCGGTTTCGCCCAAACTTATACCTCTTTACTTGCTTTTAATTATTTTCTTTTATAAATGGTACATAAATTCACGACTTAAAATAGTTATTTTTGTTAATAGCAATGAAATAAAACTGTATTAGGTTATAATTCATTTTAAAACAATAAAATATATTTAAAATAAACAATTAAATCTTTTAACAATAAAAAATAATGGAAAAAAGGTTGATAGAAAATGTGCTAAGTCCACATTAAAAGAATATAATCTTAAACAGAAAATGTGATAAGTCCTAAAAGAGCCTATAAGTCTGCAACCGATTATTGGCACTAAACCAAGACGAACTAAGGAATAAAACTGCATTTACAGATTAGAAAAATATTAAAAACGAAAAAAGTTAGACGGTTTTTTGTCCCTCCTTAAAAATAAAAAAAATTGACTTAGCACGTTTGCGAACTAAGCCAACGAATTGCCTTTCAGCTCAGTTTGGTGTCTAATACGACACCCGAATATTTCGCCTCGGAGAAGAATGTGAGAGTCGTTCCCTTAAGGGAGTAAAGCCTGAATTGTGATATCTTTGTTTTCTTGGTAAACGAAATCAGTTCCGTTTTTCTGTGTTTGAAGCCCAGGCCTCTTTTTGTGGCCCAGGTGTTTAGCCCAAGCAAAGCTCTCTCAATAATTCGAGTCTGCATTTCTCAGAAATTCGGTTCGCATTCTTCGAAGTACAGATTATTCACCCTAAACCTTCTGATTGGAGTATATTTTTCCCTTATCGGCGCAGGTTGAGGAAGAATATTTAGATTGAATTCGTAAGCCAAATGTTCAGAGTCTATGTGTAACCAGAGGAATCTGTGCTTAGAGTATAGAAAGTTTAGTTCCAGTCCCACTTACTACATATTTATTTGCTGTTATAGCGCATTCGCAGTTTCTTTCTCGAATTAACAAACGAAAGTGGAAAACTAAACAAAAATATAAAACGAAAACGTGGAAAAAATTTAATTATTTGAAAGTTTCCAATTTCTTTAATTGCTGTTTCATGAAGATTACTAATTTTAACACTCAAATAACTACAAAACATCGTTTTTCCCTAGGTTAATAAATCTTAACTCACCAGCTTATCATCATCATCATATTTTGGCGATTACACTTTTGCTAAGTGTCGAGCCGAGCTTCTCCTCCAGTTAGTGGTATGCGCCTTGATTTTGTCACATAAGGAGGAGGGACATACAGTTTTACGCCGAATTCCAACGGCAAATGGATTTCATGAAAAGCTTTTTCATGGAAGAAATACACACGGTGGTTTGCCGTTACTTGCCGACGGGTGACCGCTTTAAAAAAATAATTGTAATGTTGCTCGGACCAGGGATCGAACCCTGTTCAAAGAAAATATATCGAGCCCTAACCGCCTAACCTTTTTGATGCAGAAATATTCCTAGACCTTCTAGATGCATTTCTGCATTAAACAGAAAATTTTGAAAAAAATGTCGCTTACGTTATTTTGGCGGTTAGGGCTCGATATTTAAAAATCTACCCTTACCACACTACCCTCTCTCCTAATGTACACCGAAGCATACAAATGTAAATTTGCTCAATAAGCGTAAATTTTCATTTACATGAAAATTGCAATCATCGCGCGAACGTCAAAAGAAAGCAAACAAGTAATAATCATTATTTGCATCAAAAGGAAATAAATAGGTATAAAGATGAATTGATAATACCGACTGCTTTTGAATGATGCAGCCATAAAGTAGGGAAATAAAAATAAAATTTATGAAAGAAGTAATAATTTGTGTCTCTAATAAAAATGCAAGACATTGAATAAGCAAATGAAATGTACATAGATTTAAGAAATTTTCATAAAATCAGCAAATAA
This sequence comes from Rhagoletis zephyria, assembly GCF_001687245.7. Taxonomy (NCBI): domain Eukaryota; kingdom Metazoa; phylum Arthropoda; class Insecta; order Diptera; family Tephritidae; genus Rhagoletis; species Rhagoletis zephyria. The sequence goes on from NW_016171141.1 coordinate 7,890, forward strand.
GAAATTATTTAATTCATTCAGAAGAAATTCTTAGGTAAATATGAATTACTTGGTAATGCTGGCGGTGAATGGTCGCAATGGAAAGCAAAAAAATGTTGTATTCCAACCTCGAATGCCACAGGATATCTTCAGTGGAATTTTGTGGGTTGTGCTGAGCATCTTTTGGATGCTTCATTTTGGTCTATGGAAAATGGCAGTTGTAGGGGAGTTTTGTCCGAAGAGTCAAAAATATTCAAACATTATGAAAGGATCTTATTAAGCTAAATGTCCGTAAGTATTTTGTTTGTCATATTTTATATTTCTTTTTCGATTTTTTTATTTATTAAAATAATTGCAAATTATTTTCGTTTCTGTTGGGTGCTTCGATTTTACACTAATTTTGTATACGGCAGCGAAAAATACAGCTATACAAAATGTGCCTCGAGTTTTGGTGTTAACTTTTTTTTATTTATGGAAATATTACGATTTGGGTATTCTACTTATGAATTACAAGAAAGCACAGTTTGGAAAATATTTTTGAAGAAAGTTGCCACATGTTTCAAAAATCTAATTAAATTAAATTTATAAAATAAATAGTTTATTATTAAAAGAAGGATAAAAACTAAAGAGGCTTAAGAAAGCTTAATTTTCAAAACATTTTTAAGAGGGTTGCCACCTGTTTGAAGAATTGTATTAAATTATTGGGATCAGGTAAACGAAATGTTGCAATATGGGTGTCAAAATAAAGTGATTTTTAATTTGGAAACTATTTTTAAAGAGGGTTGCCACCTGTTTGAAAAATTGTATTCAATTAAATATAATTAATAAAATATATGAAATGTTACAATTTAGGTATTCAACTAATAAGTTATAAGAAATTTGAATTTGGAAAATGTTTTTGAGGAGGTTTGTCACATGTTTCAGAAATCAGTGTAATTAAATTGATAAAATAAATATTATAGATACTATTTCAACACTCATGTCGAACTAAAGAGGCTTAAGAAAGTTTAACATCCGAAATAATTTTGTAGAGAGTTGCCACCTGTTTGAAAATTTTATTCAATTAGTTGATAAAGTGGTTTTTAAATGGGATTTTTTTTGAAATTTTTTATTAAATTAAATGAATAAGATAAATTAAATATGAATTATAATTTTGGTATCAAACGAAAGGTATTTGAGAAATCTTGTTCAATACAGGTGTCACCAGTTTAAAAAGTTAAGACTAAAACTTTCAAATAAAATAAAATATTTGGAGTCCCCGGGCAGCGGATTTTTTTTCTTTTTTTACTTAAATACTTTTTTTTTATAAAATTTGTAGATTATATTATTTTAAAAAGAAAAATATTTATTTATTTTATATTTTTTAAGTCATTTTTTTCATATTTAATTGCCTCTTAATCCTCAGATGTTATTGTTTTACAAAGAAACATATTTTTTTTAATTTCATTTAATTTTTGAAACTTTATAATTTTTTAAAATAAATTTTTTCTCTTATTTTTCTTATTTTACCAAAGGACTACTACGTAGAATTGAGTGATCTATTAAGAATTGTATAAAAGTAGCCATTGGTATAAGTACTAAGTTACTTTGTTGTTTCCTGGAAGAATGTGGATAGCCCTACGTTTCCTTTCCAATTTACTCTCTGTGCTATCTTCGAAATGCAGCATTCAGTAAGGGACTTTGCTTTGTCTNGAATTGATAATACCGACTGCTTTTGAATGATGCAGCCATAAAGTAGGGAATTAAAAATAAAATTTATGAAAGAAGTAATAATTTGTGTCTCTAATAAAAATGCAAGACATTGAATAAGCAAATGAAATGTACATAAATATAAGAAATTTTCATTAAATCAGCAAATAAGAAATTATTTAATTCATTCATAAGAAATTCTTAGGTAAATATGAATTACTTGGTAATGCTGGCGGTGAGCGGTCGCAATGGAAAGCAAAAAAATGTTGTATTCCAACTTCGAATGCCACAGGATATCTTCAGTGGAAGAAAGTTGCCACATGTTTCAAAAATCTAATTAAATTAAATTTATAAAATAAATAATTTATTATTAAAAGAAGGATAAAAACTAAAGAGGCTTAAGAAAGCTTAATTTTCAAAACATTTTTAAGAGGGTTGCCACCTGTTTGAATAAGTTATAAGAAATTTGAATTTGGAAAATGTTTTTGAGGTTTGTCACATGTTTCAGAAATCAGTGTAATTAAATTGATAAAATAAATAATATGGATACTATTTCAACACTCATGTCGAACTAAAGAGGCTTAAGAAAGTTTAACATCCGAAATAATTTTGTAGAGGGTTGCCACCTGTTTGAAAATTTTATTCAATTAGTTGATAAAGTGGTTTTTAAATGGGATTTTTTTTTAAAGAGAGTTGCCACCTGTTTGAAATTTTTATTAAATTAAATTGATAAGATAAATTAAATATGTGTTACAATTTTGGTATCAAACGAAAGGTATTTGAGAAATCTTGTTCAATACAGGTGTCACCAGTTTAAAAAGCTAAGACTAAAACTTTTAAATAAAATAAAATATTAGGAGTCCCCGGGCAGCGGATTTTTTTTATTTTTTTACTTAAATACTTTTTTTTTATAAAATTTGTAGATTATAATATTTTAAAAAGAAAAATATCTTCCTAATTTTATTTAGTTTTTCCAAACATGTTTCTCAATTGAATTTTCTTTTTGCTTTAAATTTAATTTTCTTTCAATTTTTAGATTTTATTTAAAAAAAATGTATATATTTTTTAATTTGCAAGAACTTATTTTATATTTTTTAAGTTATTTTTTTCATATTTTTTAATTTAATTTCCTCTTAATCCTCCGATGTTATTGTTTTACAAAGAAACATATTTTTTTTAGTTTCATTAAATTTCTGAAACTTACTTTATAATTTTTTAAAATACATTTTTTCTCTTATTTTTCTTATTTTTCCAATGGACTACTACGTAGAATGGAGTGATCTATTAAGAATTGTATAAAAGTAGCCATTGGTATAAGTACTAAGTTACTTTGTTGTTTCCTGGAAGAATATGGATAGCCCTAGGTTTCCTTGCCAATTTACTCTGTGTGCTATCTTCGAATTGCAGCATTCAGTAAGGGACTTTGCTTTGTCAGCGTGCGATAGTAAGACTTTAAGGGCTGTCTGACGGCTCATTTCCCTCGGTAGGTCTTAGAGAAATGTTCCGTGCTGCCTCCTGGATGACCAATACTTCCGCTCGATAATCACTGCAGCGGCCAGGCAATCGAAATGATGTTTCTGGCCTTAGTGTAGGTGAAAAAACGCTTTTTCTGACTCTGGCTTCTAGTCTGGAAGCATCTGCATGCCATTTAATGATATTGGGCCTAAGATGAGGAGTACAACACAAATCTTGTAGCACGGGTATCATAACATTCTAATCGAAAATGGTTCAGCAAATATGCTATATGTACATAAAAGTCAGCACTGAAAGGTATTGGATAGTCAGCGACTTAGCTTGAATAGCCGAAGCCGAATAGCCTAAGTTTCCATCGATCCAGAAGCCGGCTTCTTAGGACCTTATGGCTCCGTGCTGCAATGTGTGCTTTGCGGACCTCTGAAACCAACTAGATATATGTAGCTATATTTTCGTTTCAGTACGACCATTTTACTACACTTGGCTGCACTTAAGCAAATTAAATCCGCCCAAAATACATAGCTCACCAACCGCCACACAACTTTGCGCAACAAATTAAGCTCTGTTTAGTAATTGTAGACTAACGATTCGAATGTATTTAATTTAATAAACTAAGCCAAACACGCCTACATGCGAAAATAATGCTTTCAATTACATTTAGCGAACAAACCCACTGGNCGTAGAATTGAGTGATCTATTAAGAATTGTATAAAAGTAGCCATTGGTATAAGTACTAAGTTACTTTGTTGTTTCCTGGAAGAATGTGGATAGCCCTACGTTTCCTTTCCAATTTACTCTCTGTGCTATCTTCGAAATGCAGCATTCAGTAAGGGACTTTGCTTTGTCAGCGTGCGATAGTAAGACTTTAAGGGCTGTCTGACGGCTCATTTCCCTCGGTAGGTCTTAGAGAAATGTTCCGTGCTGCCTCCTGGATGACCAATACTTCCGCTCGATAATCACTGCAGCGGCCAGGCAATCGAAATGATGTTTCTGGCCTTAGTGTAGGTGAAAAAACGCTTTTTCTGAATCTGGCTTCTAGTCTGGAAGCATCTGCATGCCATTTAATGGTATTGGGCGTAAGATGAGGAGTACAACACAAATCTTGTAGCATGGGTGTCATAACATTCTAATCGAAAATGGTTCAGCAAATATGCTATATATATATAAAAGTCAGCACTGAAAGGTATTGGATAGTCAGCGACTTAGCTTGAATAGCCGAAGCCGAATAGCCTAAGTTTCCATCGAACGAGAAGCCGGCTTCTTGGGACCTTATGGCCCCGCGCTGCAGTGCGTGCTTTGCGGACCTCTGAAACCAACTAGATATATGTAGCTATATTTTCCTTTCAGTACGACCATTTTACTACACTTGGCTGCACTTTAGCAAATTAAATCAGCCCCATATACACAGCTCACCAACCCCGACACAACTTTGCGCAACAAATTAAGCGCTGTTTAGTAATTGTAGACTAACGATTCGAATGTATTTAATTTAATAAATTAAGGTAAACACGCCTACATGCGAACATAATGCTTTCAATTACATTTAGCGAACAAACCCACTGGATGGAGCCAACAAACTATTTGAGCAAATTGAATTACATAAATATGTAGAAAGAATACCAACCAAGCGAATTTATTAGAAAAATCTCCAGAAAAATTATCCCCAATACATACCCAATACACACAAGCTTATTGTTGTTCTCAATCACATCTAGTTAGTATGTTTATACTCACATGTCCACTGGCGCCAATGGTGTCAACAACAGCAACGTACAACTCCAGCAACTGAAGTGTACTTTTGCGATAAGTGCCATGTTTACGACTTCTTCGATAGCCACAAGTAGANACTATTTGAGCAAATTGAATTACATAAATATGTAGAAAGAATACCAACCAAGCGAATTTATTAGAAAAATCTCCAGAAAAATTATCTCCAATACATACCCAATACACACAAGCTTATTGTTGTTCTCAATCACATCTAGTTAGTATGTTTATACTCACATGTCCACTGGCGCCAATGATGTCAACAACAGCAACGTACAACTCCAGCAAGTGAAGTGTACTTTTGCGATAAGTGCCATGTTTACGACTTCTTCGATAGCCACAAGTAGGTATTTCTCCCTACTTGTGGTTAAAAGCTCTGTTTACGACTGTTCGCCAACCCGCCCAAGAAATCGAAAATTGTTTGGCAACAAATCACTTCCACCACAAACAAACATACTTTCATACACTTAAGGTCGTTTTTGTATGCCGTCCACCTCTAAGTGTGATTACGTGAAGCCTTCCTCCATATTGTAGATACAAGTAACATCGGTGGGCGTATATCGTATGGACACATTAGCGCACACAAGGGGTGGGTTTTGGGGTTCAAACCCCCCCTAAAGCTAATAACCTCAAATACAAACTGTATCTTAAAGCTAAGAATCCAGCTCTCAAGGAAATTATAAGAAATATTTATTATAATTTCTGTTGCTTGAAAAGGCGCTTTGCTTTTGCTGTAAATTTTCATGAGGAAATAAATATACGAGCATTTTTTTCTTGAGAGCTCCAAACTGATTTATGAAAATTTGGTAGAAGAAAATTTCTTTTCCATTTCTCGTCCGTCGTTTTATATGAATTTTTCGTTTTTCTTGAGAGTTCAGTTAATTTTTTCGGAACTCGAAATATTAAAAAAATTTAGCAATCGTGAAAAATCACCATCTATCGAAAACCAGAAACCAGAAATCGAAAAAATGAACATAAAAGTGCAAAAATTCATGGAATCAATAAATTTATTTTTACTGACTCTTTTTTAAAATTTTTTATTAGGTACTTTTGAAAGTTGAGCGCATCTTGAGTTTATAGAACTTTTTATTAAACAAGTAGTTTTTAAGGAAAGAACACAACCGACTTCAATTCTCATATACAAATTTAGGGGTACCGTTAATTTCTTCATGATCCAATCATCGGATCTCTAAACCAAATTACGGGACGACCCTTGAGGTACCATCTTTCCAATAAAAAAAGGATTATTGAAATCGGTTCACGTGGTAAAAAAGTTATGTATTCCGGCGAATTGATAACCTCCCCTTTTTTGAAGTCGGTTAAAAGTGTTTGAGTTCTGTTAATCTTATGTAAATAAAGTGCATTTTATGAATTTTAAAACGTTTATTTATTTCTTACATACTGTACATAAAAATTGCATAAATGTATTTTAAAGAGCGTATTATCAAGCAAATTTTCAGTATTTTCCGGTGATATATCTTCAGAAATATAAACCCCCCTAAAATATATTCCTGGGTGCGCCCCTGTATGGACATTACGTTTTTCTACTTTCGTTGGAGTGATTTATTTGCAATTGGGTTTATTTGTGATTGAAATAGAATTTGCAATATTGGTGAGGGAGCTTCTTTGTAGAAGTTGGAAGAATTAAGTAGTTAGTGTTGTAGAAGTGATGAGTAGGGGGGTTGTGCATTTTCTTCCATGTAAAGTGTGCTCGACAATTTCATTTGTATGGGAGAAAATACCTGGCGTCTTGAAATTTGCACTTTAGCCTGCTAAAATTTAATTTTCTAAAAGCTCCAAATAAAAAGTTTAAAATTTTTGGGTTAAAGTTCGTTGAAATTTCATAATTTTTATACGTAGTTTTAAATATGGATTTATGTGACGCGGTGCTTGAGAATCCCCTAAAAAATAGCCTCACATTTAGTCGTAGTCATGACTACAAGACTGCTATTAATGCTCATTAAGCTCCAAGTCCCTGCGGCTGGATACTTTCGGCGGAGTTTGCGCTTGGTCCAGGTTTTTGGTATAAATAATATGCTCAGTGATTA
>NW_016171142.1:0-14845 GCF_001687245.7 Rhagoletis zephyria
TTTTGAAATGGAAAGAATACCACAATCTCCTCTTAAGGCCACTCTCCAATTTCTCAATCGGGTTGAGACCAGCGAGTGGATTTGGTCATTGTATCCACGCCACATTTGCATCTCTGAAGCAACCATGAAGCATGTTTTGGGTCCATCTCAGGGGCATGTTTTGTTCTGAGTATGACAGCATTACATGCTTGCAAAATGTAGAAATAAGTAGAAACATCCACACACCATTGTATGATTGATTGATTAAATAATAAATACATAATAATAATAATAAATTTTCGGGACTGTTTCGGGTTTTTGGACCAATTCATATTTTTGGAGAATATATAAAGTTTTTGGGGACTTTTCCACACTGCTGTGCTATTTTCAGGATTGGCGGGTCTCTATCGGGACTTTATAAGGATTTTCGGGACGACTTCCGAATTTCCACATTTCGGAATTGCCGGGACTATTTTGGGATTGCTGATACTACTGCGGGATCTTTATGATTTTCGGGACTACCTCGGAACATTTACGATATTTTGACTATTTTGGAGCTTCGATTTTCTCGAGTGTTTTGAGAATTTTGAGACTAATTCGGGATTTTCGGAACATTGTTTTGCGGGGCTCTTGGGACTCATTTTCCATTTTCNTCTCCAAGTTCTCAATCGGGTTGAGACCAGCGAGTGGATTTGGTCATTGCATCCACGCCACATTTGCATCTCTGAAGCAACCATGAAGCATGTTTTGGGTCCATCTCAGGGGCAAGTTTTGTTCTGAGTATGACAGCATTACATGCTTGCAAAATGTAGAACTAAGTAGAAACATCCACACACCATTGTATGATTGATTGATTAAATAATAAATACATAATAATAATAATAAATTTTCGGGACTGTTTCGGGTTTTTGGACCAATTCATATTTTTGGAGAATATATAAAGTTTTTGGGGACTTTTCCACACTGCTGTGCTATTTTCAGGATTGGCGGGTCTCTATCGGGACTTTATAAGGATTTTCGGGACGACTTCCGAATTTCCACATTTCGGAATTGCCGGGACTATTTTGGGATTGCTGATACTACTGCGGGATCTTTATGATTTTCGGGACTACCTCGGAACATTTACGATATTTTGACTATTTTGGAGCTTCGATTTTCTCGAGTGTTTTGAGAATTTTGAGACTAATTCGGGATTTTCGGAACATTGTTTTGCGGGGCTCTTGGGACTCATTTTCCATTTTCGGGACTAGGGTTTATTTGCTATTTACTTCGCCGGCCTGAAATGAGATGAGTTGAGTTGATGTGAGATGCGGTGAGTTGAGCTGATGTATCTTGAGATGAGTTGAGTTGAAGTGTGGCGAGTTGAGGTAAGTCAAGGTAATGTTTTAATGGCTTTAGATTTATTTTTAATGAAAAAGTATTTACGAAGTATTTAGCCATCTACTAAATACTACCTGCTCATACTTTAGTGCGAGTATTTTGCATCTTTAAAGTACCTAAGTAGTACTTAACAACGTGGTATTTGGTGGCTGCTAAAACTCCTTTTTTATATAAGTATTTAGCAACTTCTAATAACCATTTTTGTACTTTAGCATTTAGACTGCTCCAAATATTAAGTATTTGGGTATTTAGTAACTTAAAAAAGTACTTAAGTCTGCTTATCACTGTCTCAAGTAGACTATAGCACGATTTACTCACATGTTGTAATTAAAATTTGTTTGTTTTACAATTTTCAAAATCAAGCTTTTGCTACTTTAGGCACTTTGAACGCCACCAATTCACCTATCCACCCACGACGAGCAAACATTCGCCAAATACATACATATGTACATACTACATAGTTGGCAGGAAAAGTAGGCGCGAAAAATNTTTTTTAATGAAAAAGTATTTACGAAGTATTTAGCCATCTACTAAATACTACCTGCTCATACTTTAGTGCGCGTATTTTGCATCTTTAAAGTACCTAAGTAGTACTTAACAACGTGGTATTTGGCGGCTGCTTAAACTCCTTTTTTAAATAAGTATTTAGCAACTTCTAATAACCCTTTTTGTACTTTAGCATTTAGACTGCTCCAAATATTAAGTATTTGGGTATTTAGTAACTTTAAAAAGTACTTAAGTATGCTTATCACTGTCTCAAGTAGACTATAGCACGATTTACTCACATGTTGTAATTAAAATTTGTTTGATTTACAATTTTCAAAATCAAGCTTTTGCTACTTTAGCCACTTTGAACGCCACCAATTCACCTATCCACCCACGACGAGCAAACATTCGCCAAATACATATGTACATACTACATAGTTGGCAGGAAAAGTAGGCGCGAAAAATTATGTACGCGTAAAATTTCTAAAGAGCCACCGACAAATACAACAAATTTTACGCCTAACGGTGCTATGTTGATATGCTACTGCCTGTCACTAGTGTAGCCGCCGTCAGTTGCGGTCGGGTTTTGAAATTTTCCCTCCTAATAACCCATCAGTGCTGTGCTGCGTTGTTGCCTTGAACAAACCCTGCCGTAAAATTCTACCAGCCAATCAAGAACACATACATATGTATGCATACCGCCTACAGGTGTACGTAACTACATACATATATACACAGTGACAGAGGTAACGAAATGAGCAGCCGTTATAGATACGGTGACCATAAATATGAATTGAAAATGTGGGAAAATTAGAAAAAAAAATATATACATTCATGCACATGTAAATTTACGTAGTATAAAAATAACAAGAAAATGTACATACATACGCTGGTTATTAAAAGTGAGTACATGGTGATTTTTGTTAAATTTTCGCAATGTTCTTCAAGTCAAAATTTTTTTGTTATATTTTCATAAAAGTACGTTTTATTCTTTAACCAAAACCACATAAGTCAANTAAAAAAAAAATATATACATTCATGCACATGTAAATTTACGTAGTATAAAAATAACAAGAAAATGTACATTCATACGCTGGTTATTAAAAGTGAGTACATGGTGATTTTTGTTAAATTTTCGCAATGTTCTTCAAGTCAAAGTTTTTTTGTTATATTTTCATAAAAGTACGTTTTATTCTTTAACCAAAACCACATAAGTCAATCTTTACATAGAATTTAGAAAAATTCAACAAGTTTGCATCTAAATTTTGTATTTTTTAGTCTGAATTTTTTGAATTGACTGTCAATACCGCATACCGTATGCAGGTACATTGGTTATGTAATTCTAGTAAAACCAGTGCAAGTTTTAAGTGGCAATTTTTAATGATTTTTTCTTGCCGACGCCACAAGTTATATATTTTTGTAAAAAGCACTTCAATACCATTCGAACTGTAGATCGCTTCCGTTGACTGAGAGATCTTTACATGGGATATTGATGAATAGCTACGAAAAATAACAAAAAACACGTTTTTCGAAAAAAATCTCGAAATGTCTTTGAAAAGAAATTTGTTACTGTTTTCGAACCAAAATATGCTTGAAAATATATAGCTTAACGCGATTAGTATAAAATTTTAGAGCAATGTTACTGATACTTGTGAGGCTGGTCTCCACTTTCTTGCCATTCATTGTCTGTGGAAGCACAAACTATAGAACGCATTGACCTGTTGAAGCTTCAATATCAGCCACATCCTCATATAGTTATCAATTAATTATCGACACTGCTTATATGTTGACAAGTAAAGGGCTTTCGCCGTTTATTTAAAAAATATCGAATAAAATGGGCGACAAAGGTAGGACACTAGGAAAAAACAGAACATTTCGAGTTTTTCGGTTTTGAAAAACTACGCAGGACAGACCTTTAAATAACAGTACGGTCCTGCAACAAACACAACGGATGGTCACCGTAGGTATAGAGTAAAAACAAACACAAAAAAAATGTTTTTAAAAAGCGATGCCGACGAAGGTTAGCGCGCCTGTAGCGGATATTGCTAGGAAACAGTCAAAGCGCTAGCAGGAAGAGTTGTGATGAGGTACTAGTTATTTGGTGATAGCGCGGCCGCTGCAGGGCTGACGTGTGTGTGGTGGAGNCCACATAAGTCAATCTTTACATAGAATTTAGAAAAATTCAACAAGTTTGCATCTAAATTTTGTATTTTTTAGTCTGAATTTCAATACCATTCGAACTGTAGATCGCTTCCGTTGACTGAGAGATCTTTACATGAGATATTGATGAATAGCTACGAAAAATAACAAAAAACACGTTTTTCGAAAAAATCTCGAAATGTCTTTGAAAAGAAATTTGTTACTGTTTTCGAACCAAAATATGCTTGAAAATATATAGCTTAACGCGATTAGTATACAATTTTAGAGCAATGTTACTGATACTTGTGAGGCTGGTCTCCACTTTCTTGCCATTCATTGTCTGTGGAAGCACAAACTATAAAACGCATTGACCTGTTGAAGCTTCAATATCAGCCTCATCCTCATATAGTTATCAATTAATTATCGACACTGCTTATATGTTGATAAGTAAAGGGCTTTCGCCGTTTATTTAAAAAATATCGAATAAAATGGGCGACAAAGGTAGGACACTAGGAAAAAACAGTACATTTCGAGGTTTTTCGGTTTTGAAAAACAACGCAGGACAGACCTTTAAATAACAGTACGGTCCTGCAACAAACACAACGGATGGTCACCGTAGGTATAGAGGAAAAACAAAAAAAAAAAAATGTTTTCAAAAAGCGATGCCGACGAAGGTTAGCGCGCCTGTAGCGGATATTGCTAGGAAACAGTCAAAGCGCTAGCAGGAAGAGTTGTGATGAGGTACTAGTTATTTGGTGATAGCGCGGCCGCTGCAGGGCTGACGTGTGTGTGGTGGAGGAGTTAGAAGCGAAATAGCGTTTGGCGAAATGTGTAAGTTGTAGCGGAAGGTGTTGTCGTATGTCAGCATATGCACATATGTATGTACGTACATTTATGTATGTGTATGGATGCATTGTGTGGTGCGCTAGCCACCACAGTGGCGCCATTGCCTTGTCGGCTGACTGCGATGTTTGACAGCTAACAACAGCCTAACGCCTGTAAATATGCATTATTTAAGAATACTATATACATACATACATATGTATGTACATAAAGCCATTTCAATATATGTATGTATTTATGTTGTGCATGTGCATGTGCATGTGTGCGATTATGCGTAGTATTAATTTTCGTTGTATTAATAAAATCGAAAATGTTAACCACAATGCGTACGTTCATTTTATATGTACATATATATATGTACTTTGTTTTTAATTCTCGTTGTTTGCGCGCTCGATACGTACGATACGTTCAATGGCGTTTAGGCTGTGGCTCTGGCTCTGACTGCGGCTACTTGCATTCGCATTGTTGAGTTGCATCTAATGCCTGCTGCCTGGTGTGGTGGCCGTAGCGAAAGGGAGGTTCAATAATTTAGTTTGTTTATTTATGCGTTTTGCCCCGAAGATACATTTTCCATATTTTGCGCAAATAGATAAGTTGATAATTGAAATGCCGGATTGGTGGAGGTATGTATGTACATGTGGTGTACAAGTATCAACATAGCAGTGATTCTTTTCAAATGGATGGCTTCGTGTGAGCTCATGTGGGCAGGTAGGTTTATGATAAATCAAATATTTATTGGTAATTGCTGATTCGCCGACTACTAATGAGATTTGCTTAATGAATATTTTAGAAAGGTATGATTAGTAGTTATTTTAAAAATAATTGGTAAGTTCAAATTATTTAGTTATAGCTATAAAAAAATTACATTATTTACACTGTACCGAACTGAATTTTTAATACTTTTGCAAACCACTTTATAGCCGGTTTTCTTCACATACTTCATTCGAACTGGATTTCCACGATCTCTTGTCAAATGTGATTTAGAGACAAATCGGTTTGGGCGTTGTACCATTTTTAGTGAAATTTTCTGTTTATTCAAATATAGGCAGGAAGCAAGTACATGAACAATTTTAGCCCTAAAACGTTTATTTAGGCGAAAAAGTCCAGAAGTTAGTCATTTTTTTATTGCCACTCGAAAAATTCATAATGTGTAACCAAATGAAAAAAAAAAAATTAGATTGAGTAAAAGATAACTATGATCTGAGAAATTTNATTCAAATTATTTAGTTATAGCTATAAAAAAATTACATTATTTACACTGTGCCGAACTGAATTTTTAATACCTTTGCAAACCACTTTATAGCTGGTTTTCTTCACATACTTCATTTGAAATGGATTTCCACGATCTCTTGTCAAATGTGATTTAGAGACAAATCGGTTTGGGCGTTATACCATTTTTAGTGAAATTTTCTGTTTATTTAGATCAGATTCGAATATCGTTTAGAGAAGCGAGTAGGTTACCTATGTACATACCTAACGCGACCAAGGACGATCTATCATAAGAAACCTCTATTTGGTTACGGATCCTCTTTGATCTACATATTGTTAAGGAAGCTGGCGAGGTCCTTTGGCTCCCTTCCCTCAACGAAAAAAAAAACGCTAAAGCATTCTTCTTGCATTACATGGACTTCCAGAAACAAGTATAATAACAAATTAATCAAGTATTTGAACAATTTTAGCCCAAAAACGTTTATTTAGGCGAAAAAGTCCAGAAGTTAGTCATTTTTTTATTGCCACTCGAAAAATTCATAAATGTTTTTTTTTTTTTTTAATTTGGGAAGTTTTCAAATATGTTCATATCAGAGGCAATGGATATTGACATCAAATACAACATATCTGTGAAGTTAAAAGTGCGTGGAACTAAATAAAAAAATAAGAATGCCAGCAATTATAAGATTTTTTAAATTTAAGTAACTTTAGATATTTCAAAATGTTACAACTAAACGGTGAACATGTTCTTCATGCCTAAACAAACGAATCTAGTGTAATATAACTAATGTGTAACCAAATGAAAAAAAAATTAGATTGAGTAAAAGATAACTATGATTTGAGAAATTTTTTTTTGGCACACTCGAAAATCATTCTAAAATTGTTATATGCATGAAGAAAGTGACATATGTATACGCTGCGGTCAATAAGATAGTAGCAAAGTTCAAAATGATATTGTTCGCAACTTATTTTTACATATTTATTAATTTTTAGTAATTTTCTTTTAAAATATAGTTCGATCTATAATAGAAACTACATAAATAAAAGTTTCAAAGAAAATTTTCGAGTATGCAGTTTTGTAGCCCATTCAATTTTAGGAAGTTTCAAGTCCCTACAAATTGCCGTAGATTTTTTAGAATTTTTTTTGTAAAGGGTGTTGAGTATTTTCTTCCATATAACGTATGAACAAAATCTATTTTTATATTTGTACTTAATGTACTAAAACTAAATGGGCTACAAAACTGCATGCATGAAGATTGTCTACAAATTCTTAATAAAAACTTTGAAATTTTTTGCATTTTTTTGTTTGTGAAGTTAGACTAATTTTTGTTAACTTTGTGCAAGCTTCGAAACTTTTATTTATGTGGCTTCTGTTATGGATCAAACTGTATTTGAAATGAAAATTATTAGAAATAAATAAATTTATATTATTATATTATTTTTGCTTTTTTATTTTTTTTTTTATTTTTTTTTTAAGTTTTCATTTAAATACAATTTCGCGATATGATCTTGCTGTTTATGCAAAACTGAAGATAATGTCTAAGATAAGTGTTCCACCATTTTCAACCTAAAACACGTTTTTGTCGAAAAATTTAACAACTCGTGAGATAAATATAATCTGAATATTCACTTTCTAGGGTATAGGGTCAACGTATTGAAAATCGCTGCCCTAAATCATCTACCAACGCTGTCCGAAGAACTCTTGAAGAAGCTATTGGAGAGCAAAGATAAAATTTGCTATGTTTAGCTTCTTCAGTCATGCTACAGGAAGCCTCGGATATGGGGATTCCAGCAATAGAAGCAACTTACAGTAGGTGCCTAATACCGTTAAAGATTAAAGTAATTTTTAACCTTAAGCAAGGAAAAGTAGCCATGACAGTGCTGAAGATTTCAGACCTATTAGCTGAATGTCCGTTGTACACAAGATGTTTGAGAGGCTGTTAGATCGGAACATTAGGGACAAAGTGATACGTACAGTTGAGCGTTCGATCTACTGTAAAGCAGTTACAATGGCCCCTTTTGTAAACATCGAGAGGCCTTTAATAATGCAAGTATAGATTATATTGATAAGGCACTTATGGAACAAGGGATTGATCACTTCGTCCGGACTAGGATAGCGTCTCTGCCAAGAAACAGAGTGATACACGCCGAAATGGGTTACCAAAGCAGCACCGTATGTATATACAGTATGAGGCACCCCAAAGGTAGCAGTGCAGTTATTATAGCTCGTGGTCTAGCAGGTGCAATGAGATCCCGTCCGAAGGATGTTTTGAATGTCCTTCTTGATTTATTACCGATAGCTATCTTTAGCGAAAACTCGGCTGATAACAGCGCCATTAGAGGCAGACTAGATAAATGCGCCGATTTAAACCACATAGACTAGAAAGCAAAGACAAGGCCCAATATTTCAGATGAGTTCGGTTTAAATAGTTCTCATCTCTCAGCAGAAATATTACAGAATTTGATAAATTTAATGCAGTGGCGCCTAAATGGATTTGCATTAAATTACTCAGAAATTTCTGTTAGCTAAATTTAATTAGAATGGTGCAGAATGCATATAAGCATACACTACATACCTACATACGCATGCATTTAGTTATACACTGCAATTTCGTCATCAAAGGAATACTTAAAGCATTTTTTTTTACTTATTCGATTGTTTTCGGCATCACAAATTTGTGTATCTAAATTCTTGTATATGCAGTACGTAAGCGTTGGGCATGCAGTACTTTGATCATTCAAAGTGTTGCTTTTTTATTATTGTAAATATTTTTATTTTTTTTTTTTTTAAATATTTGGTAGTGAGTGAGTTGCATTCTAAATGGCATTAAAAATGCGCGCATTCAACTGTTTCATTTCATATACTCGTACATACATACAACATAGTTAGTAACGTATTAGCTTTAAAAATGGGGGAAATGGTGGCTATGCATTGTATGGGTTATAGCGAATGTTGCATTTTCATATACATATGTGTACATATGCATGTACAAAATAAAAAAAGCTGTATTTCTACAAGCTGGGTACCATCAACCATCAAGCGCATACGCGGATAACTGTGATATTTTATTTACCACATCAAATACAAACTGTTAGCCACGTTGCCCGAACCCCCTCCTCTTAATACTGTACTACCTTTGCATTTTCTAAAAATCCAAATTTTTATAAAAAATATTTTTTTCTCTTTTCGTTTGTTTGTGCATATGTATGTACATACAAACTCGTACCATGTACACATGCAGATGAATGAGTAGAAAATGAATAGGATGGGAAAACAACGCGAGTAGATATGTATGCATTGTACATACGGCGAAAAGCGAATTGCAATAAAGCGAATAGAATTGAGGAAGAATGAATAATCTAAAACAGAGTAAGGCACAGTGTCTCAAAGGTGTATTTCAGCAGCGAAAATAAGAGCATAGGAAAGTAAGTTTTAAATCAGTTTGAGGTGCGAGAAATCTTGAGCGATTTTTGGCTATGTTTTTATTTGATTTATAGTATGAGCGTTAATTTTTATTCTTTTAAATCTTAACACCTTTGGCATCTGCGAAAAATAAAGGTTTCTATAAACAAGTTATTTGCATAAATGTGTCTTTGGCTAAAACTGAGCTCATTAAAGCTTTTGTTTTACAACCAAGTTATGCTAATCTTACAGGGCAATTCTGGCTAAGATAGTAAAAAGTCTTTCGTAAGACAAAAAAAAGGACAGAGGGCAAGAGAGACTTTTGTTATTCTAGCATACAAGTTTTAGAAAAAGTAAGCTTTTGCCACCCCTCGGGCAGCGATTTTTTTTTTAATTAAAATTTTTTGTTTCTTAACATTTAATTTTTAATAAGTGTTTTGAAACTTATTTTATGCATTTTTTTTTTTCTTTTAGAATTTATTTACTTTACTTAATAAAATTTTCTTTTAAATGTTATTCTTTTAACCCAAATAACATTTTTAATTTCATTTAATTTTTAGGAACTCCTTTAATTTTACCTTTTCTAAATTATTTTGTTTCCTTAAGTTTAATTTTCTTTTAGATTTAAGATTTTATTGTTTAAAAAAGAAAAATATTTTTTAATTCAATAAAATTTTTAGAAACTTATTTTATTTGTTTTTTTTATTTAAATTTTCTTCAATAATATTTTCTTTCTCAATAAATTTTTCTAGTTTAATTTTTAGATTTTATATTTTTAAATAAATAAAATAAAATGAAAAAATATTTTTTTATTTAATTTAATTTTTTTAAATATTTCTATAAATTTTTTTATTTATTAGTTTCTATTTTTTTAGGAAATTATTAGTATACATTTTTTAATGTAATTTAATTAAAAAAAAAAAAGGAAAACTTATTACTAAAAGGCGGACAACATAACGCAAAGACCTCCTTCCTAGCTAGCAAATCCTTCAATTAGTATGTTGGTGTTGGTTGATTTTTCCGAATTTCGTTCCAAAATAAATTATCTTTCAATTAGTCTTGCGAAAGTAACTAAAGAGCTTTTAAGATAGTTGCCAGAATTGCCAATTATCGTACGAAAGACTTGTGTCTTGTTTTGTTGACTGTAAAAACTCCTTATTGGTTCCTGAGTAGAAGATTTAACTTTTCTCTTGGTTGTGAATGAAATACTGAATTATTTCAACTAAATATTTACATTACGCCGCACCACCTTCTGAGTAAAAAAACAAAGTTCGCCTTACAAACCTCAGCCGAAAATATGTTTTAAAGGAAATTTCGAAAAAAAAAAATTTTGGCAGAATAAATTTTATTTATTTTTTTTTTTAATAGTTCTAAAGCAACTAAAATCCTTACTTACCAAAAGTTACATCATTTTTGATAGGCTTTCGTTTACGGGCTACTTGAGTTCAATCAACTTTGGAACAAAAAAAAAACGTTCTCATCCAGGCCAGAACATCAATATATAATTCTTTCAGACCAGCTTGCAAATGCCGAAGATATGACGTGATATTTAAAAAGACGACTCCAAAACGAGTCCAAATATCTCCATAGCAAAAGTTTTATGATTTTTGGCGAGCTTTAATTTATCAACATTAGGGCGGTTGGTTGGATTAATAAGAACTGAGATATGGTGGGTAAGTACTACAATGGGGTATTTGAGGTCAATGAACTTCGGAACAAAAAAATTTTCTCCTCGAGGCAAAAACATCAATGTATCCGTCTTTAAGGTCGGACTGTAAATGTCGAAGGTATGGAAAAAGTGTAATTGCGCCAAAAAACCATTTTTTTCGAAATAGTTTTTTTTTTATAAAAATTTTGAATACGCAGTTTTGTAGCCTTGGTATAATAAGGAGCAAGTTTCAAGTCTGGAAATTTCCCTTGATTTTTGAGAATTTATTTTGTCAAGGGTGTTACGTATTTTCTTCGAAACACTTCGACACACAATTTTGATGACAATTTTTTGGTGTTTCTTGAATTTAGCACCCGTTCATGTTCTTCAGGATTCATTAGGGACTCTCACAGTCTGTTATCCACGGAATATTTATTGCAGTCATTAAATCTAATCAATACCTGGCCTTCAACTTGATAGGTCGAGCGCTTCCATCCAACTTAAAATTCCCTACTCCGGCTGGTTATAGCGATAATTAGAGTGGCAGGCATTTCGGTGAATTCCAATTGTCGCATCGATCGAGTCTACGAAGAACTCTTGAGCGCCGAATAAATTCTCTTCTATGGTCTAGTTGTTGATAGGTAGACCGTCTGTCGAATTTAAACTCCTACGACTATGCGGCAGGACCCAGATTCAATGCCAGTAGAATTATGCCATGAAAAATATTTGTCCTGCAGAGGACGCGCAAACGGTGGATCCCTGTATTTAGGTGATAATACATAGCAAGACGTACGCCAATCAGTTGAGCAGTGGCTCGAGCATCGCTGCGTATAAATGGGAGAGCACGAAATATTATCTTTTCGCTTTAAATCGTTTGATTTTATTTTAATTGAGGCCAAAACGGTAACAAAACAGGTCTTTTGGCCCAAAAGTGGTTCATAAACCGGAACTGACTTGGAAACGGGCGGCCATCTCAAATCTGCTGTCAGGTTTCAAAAATTCTAAATGGCGGATCCATATTGGATCTACCATTTATCACGGCAAAGTTACAATCGAACGTTACTTTCACGGCGTATGAGTAACATTCCCAGCTTACATGAGAACTCATACGCCATTTACGTAGTAGTATGTTTTATTTGAGTGAAAAAAGAATTTTATAACAAATATTATAAATTTTAGTATAAAAAATATGTATAAGAATCGTATCTTATTACATTAAACGAGCAATTCTTGTATATATGTATGTATATATATCCATAGGGTTCTCGGAAATGGCTCTAACGACTTTGATGAAATTTTGTACACAGATAATGTTTTGGATTTTAAGGTTATCTGAATAGGCACTATCTCCGAGAATACTCGTATAAGGTTGCCACCTGTTCGAAATTAGTTACAAATTAATTAAAACATCGTAATATGGGAATCAAATGGAAGGTATTTTAAAGATCCCTAATTAAAAAATATTTTTAACAGCTGTTTACCTGTTTTGAATCGCTTATTTATTTATTTTATTTTTTTTTAGAAAAAAAGGTAAAATATTACTTTACTATTCATGGGTACCAAGAGAAAGTTCTTAGACAATGCTTTCCCTACATACAAAATGTTATACCTTAGGATAATAGTGTAAGGTTGCCACTTATTTTCGATTCTGCACAATTTAGCTACAACATCGCAATATGGATATCAAATGAAAGGGTTTGCTGCGAACTTTGGTCAGAAAATATTTCCCATCAGGGTTGCCACGCTTCTATTTAATAAAAATTTTTAATTTGTTAATTTCAATCAGCATTTTTTTTATGTATACACAGTACATATACGCTCAAGATATGTACCATTCATTCCAGCGTATTTTGGAATAGGGTTGCCACCTAAATTTTGGATTAAGAAATTTACTTAATAGGTATCGAATCCCATTTTTTCCAAAATATTTTTTTTAAAGCAATCCAAATCTTGTAAACTTTAAAAGGTATATGCGCTCCGGGCAAAGCTCGGTCAACCTGGTACTATTTCTGTAAAAGCAAATAAGTAACTTTCTTTACATGGCGCAAAGATACAGTGAATTGTTAAACTATATGTACATATGTATGTTGTTGTATTTGTAGCGTTACACAAAATAAACTTGTCGAGGTATACATAAACTTTTGCCAATGATGAATGAATATTTGCCAACTACGGCCTACTGTGCGTCTATCTAGCTGAAGAGCGTATGAAAACATGATGTATAGTAGAGTATACCTTTAAAGAGAAAGAAAAAAAAAACAAAACGAAAAAATTAACAAACGAAAAAACCAAACGTTTGTGTATTGCAACTTTTATGTCATTGCAAATGCTGAGCGTGCACACGAGTGCACACAAAGGTACGCAAATACACGCACACACATACATATGTACATTTCTAGCGCATAGACATTGTGCGCTCGAATAAACATGTTTGTGCAACCGCCTTCCCCCCGCCTGCTCTACTTGCTGGGCTAACTATTACTTCCTCTGAATGCCCTAATCTCTGTGCGCAGCACCTAAAACACTACCAGATTTTTTTTTTTGCAATTTTTTTTTTCATGTATGTATGTACACACATCCATATCCAGTTTTATACATATGCACGTATGTGTGTGTATTTGTGCAATTCTCCTGCCCGCCGGCAAGTGGCTACTGTTCAAGCATGTACATTAGGGTGGTCCAAAATGCATGCAAAAAAACGTAAAGTCGGAATTTTTATGCTCTGACCATCTAGGATTGTTCTACAACGGAATAAAGTATACTCCAATTTTTTTAATTTGAAATCAAAAAAATGTTTAGAGGACGCTCAAAGCGCTCGAAATTTTCCATGTACTTTGTATGAAAAATGAACAACTTTTCGTAGAAATGGAATTCTATATTCTTGAAAATCAATATTTTTTCGACCGGACAAATCTGTTTCTCTTCAGGAGATTCCCAATAGTAATACCCAGTTATTTTTTTAACCATTTTTTCTTAGTAATTTAGTAATATTTTACAGGTCCGCCAAAACCCCAGAAAATGCCACAAAATGCAATGAGAGGATAAATAAAAAATCTTTAGCATTAAAAAGTGGTTAAATAATCTACTTAGTGGATATTGTTATTCGAAGTCTGCTGAAGAGAACCAGAGTTTTCCGATCGAAAAATAGTGATTTTCAAGAATTCCACACCATTTCCACGGAAAGTGGTTTTTTCTCCATACAAAATACATGGAAAATTTTGAGCGCTTTAAGCGACCTCTAAATATTTTTTGATTTCAAAATAAAAAATTGGGGTATGCTTTTTTCGATAGGCGGTGAAAGCATTAAAATTCCGACTTTACTCCTTTTGGACCACCCTAATGTACATACATACATATATATATATATATACATATATATGTAGAAATCAATGTATATGTACATAATATATATATGCATACATATATAGCGTAGTCTGAGTCTCAGTCTGTTGACTTGCATAGTGAAATTTTAATGTTTTGTTGTTGCTGCTGCTGCTGCTGTTGGAGCGCGAAAAAATTCGCGAAATTTGCAATCACAATCGCGGCAACGTCGCCAGTCGCCAGTTGCTGCAAAATTTTGTAGCAACTAGCCAGCCAGCAGTAGTTTTGTTGTTATTTTTTGTTTTTTTTTTTTTGGTGTTTGTATGCTGGATTTTTTTCCTATTCATATTTTAGTGCTTGTTATTGGCATTTTTGTTGTTGCAGTCGCCGGATACAGCGCTTTTTCGCTGTATACTATATACACAAATATTACCTTT
>NW_016171144.1:0-4322 GCF_001687245.7 Rhagoletis zephyria
TTTTTTCTTGACCCATGTTCATAAATGTTGCACACGGAAAATTGAGGTTTTACGTCAACTCCTTTTAATTTTTTCCAAAAAATTTATCCGGCTGTACCACTGTGCAACGTTTTGTTTAAGAGTATCGCCTTGATCGGTCCGATGTTTCGTTGTTCGTTACTTCGTTTTTCGATCTATAGCTCGATCGATGGACTGCATTGTTTTGNGCGTCGAGTCGAAAAATCGTGATTTATTGTGAAATCGCATTTATTATGAGTTTTACAACTAAAAGTGCTTACAAATTTTTTGCAGTTATTATTATTACTTATTGAGCGCTCACATAATGGTCATCGTTGTTATAGATTTATATATATATTCGTACCTACATACATACTTATGCAAGTACCTAGTTGAGTGATTTTTTTTCACGTTTTTTATATTATATTTCAAATTTTGTTTTATTGCAAGCAGTTGACTTTTCTTTTGTCTCCTTTTTGCCTACTTTTAAATGCAATTCACGTTTACAGTTCGTAAATCAGTAAAATAGCAAGTAAAATAGTTTGCATTTTTTTTCTTTTTTTTTGGTTTATCGAGCTGATTTTTTAACGATAACAACTTGAAATATTGCCGATTGTGTAACCATGTTGTATACATTTATTTTCTGTACATAAATATGTATATAGATAAAAAAATTTAAAATTTTGGTTTTAGTGGTCACCTTAAAATTTTGACAAATGGAGATTTGTTTAAAGGTTTTACCGAAGACTTCGAGTAAAAGTGCATATTAAATAAAGCAACTGAGGAAAAATGCTAATTTTTTAGATGCATAAGAATATTTAAAAGATAGAAAACTATATCAGCGAATAACTCAGACTCTTGTTCTACCACACTTCCTGAAGAAGCTCTGTCTGATTATAGTGCCTTTATCGCGACCTAGCAATACATAGTTTCTATATCTCATTTACATCCGGCTACTTATCAATAACTTCGCGGCCATCCACTCTGACAGCTTATACGACTTAAACATTTCATATTCCAAGCTGAGCGTACTCCCTTACCCATTGCGAACCCCGTCTGCATGCACACGCATCCAGTCAGCCAGCTTTGA
Organism: Rhagoletis zephyria; assembly: GCF_001687245.7. Lineage (NCBI taxonomy): Eukaryota > Metazoa > Arthropoda > Insecta > Diptera > Tephritidae > Rhagoletis > Rhagoletis zephyria. Next base: position 1,088 of record NW_016171144.1, read on the forward strand.
GCTCTCTCGCCAGCATGCGACCTCACTCCAAGTACAGTTGTAGTATTACACAGTCCTTTCATGCGGAAATTGTTGACTGTTGTGTAGGGAGGGCGTCGGTTCCGAGTGGTCCTGTTAGGTTTTCATCCTAAAATCTGTCCACGAGACCAGTACTCCATGGAAAAATACCGAACTGACCATTGCTTACAAGATTCAACTAGATGGGGCAGGCGATAGGCCCCCAAGTGCATACTGGCATCTTTTTTGGGGGCATTGACCGCAACCCTGGCTATCTTCGCCCTCTTACCTACGTTAAACTGCCGCGGAAGTTTGTTTTCGATTTATATTCTGGTTCTTCGCTTCAACTTGTGTATCTTGTTGACGACCACCAGCGACCAGAGTAATGGCGATAAATAGTATACGGTCGCACCTTGACACTTGTGCAGTTCGGAAGTGAAGGTGTACCGCTATCTCTAACAACATGGTCTAAGATGGTGTCCATCTTACATTCGTTTAAGCATGCCGTCCTACAAATATTTATCAAACCCGAAAGCATCTTCAGAAGGAACAAATTAAGACTAATGGATCTAAGGTTCGCTTGACAATCTCTTCCTATCTTTGTCTTATCACCCAGGTTTTTTGGCTGAAGAAAATGGCCAGGCTTCTTTGTTAAGGGTGGAGACGAAATTCAGCTAAACTGTTTTCCTATTGTGGAACTTGGTTCGTTAGCTTTATGTTAAGAATCAGGCTCAGACTCTCCACTATCTTCTCTAGCTCCTCGTTCTTGGCTAATTTAAGCAGCCTAAATGTTGATCTCAAACTGCACGTCACCTTATCTCTAACAGCGCACTAGATCTTGTGAAGAATATTTTCTGTAAAGTGTTGTCATAAAAAAAAGAAGCGCGTTTTCATTCATTGAGATGGAGCTCCACTTTTAATTGCCCAAAGTAGCACCTGTTGGCAAGAGGTATCCTTTACTGCGGTCTTACAGTTGCTCAGGTTTAAAGAGAGTTGCCACCTGTTTAAAAAGGTAAAGGCTTTAAGAGAGCTCATTTCAAGCAAATATTTTTAGAAGAGCGTTGCCACCTGTTTGATAAATTAAGTTCCATTAATTTGATTAGATAAAGGAAATTTACAAAATATGCATGTCAAACGAAAGAGATATAAGAAAGCTCACTTTGCAAAACATTTTAGAACAAGAAAAGAGTTGCCACATATTTAAAAGATTAAATCCAATGAAGTTAAACGAATTACTTCAATGTGTGTAGCAATCGAAATGGGTTTTAAAAGGCTTCAGTTTTAAACTACATATTGGAGAGTTGCCACCTGTCTAAAAATTTTAACCAACTTGAATTAAGAGAATAAGGTAATTAGGTAATTGAAATATGTAATACAATATGGGCATCAGACGAAATAGCTTAAAAAATCTGTTAGATTGAAAATATTTTGAAAAGAGTTACCACCTGTTTAAAAGTTAAGTTTCATAGAATTTAATAAGTTAAATAAACTTATATTTTCTAGCTACTGATTGGAATGATTGTGAGAAGGTCTAATTTCTAAACTACATTTAGGAGAGTTGCCACCTAGTTTTAAAATCAAATCCGAGTTGCATTATTGGAATTAGATCATAGAAAAGCGGCTATAACTTTTTTTTCTATTCAAAACAGTAAGTGTGGCACCTTTCTGAAATCTTTATTAAATGAGCAATTTTTTTTATGTAATGTAAAGTTATAGCTCAGTACATTTTTTTTCACCCGAGATAGTCAAAGTTGGGGAAGAAAATATCAAAAAGTTAAAAATCCAGAAATAGTCCTAATTTTATGATGGTTCCTTAATATATTTTAACTACATTGCATTTGAGTATGGAGAGGCAACTATCTGGAAGTATTTTACATAAAAAATTTACTAAGAATTGCCCGGTTTGTAGTTGCAGTTAAAGAAAACACATGAAAAGGCACGATTTTTTTTTTAAATTCGAAAAAATATAAATATTTCAAAAACGGTGACACTTTTACCTGAAAATTTTTTGTTTATCTGGGAGCTCGCCCCCCCACCTACCTTCCCCTAAAGTTTGGCACGTTACTTCTGGGACACCCTGTATACAAGTCAAATGAAATATTTATTAAAATCGTGTCAAAAGGAAAAAATAACAAATCTTTTGTTTGAACATTGAGAATATTTTGAGATTTTGAAGGTTTCGGTTTGAACAATTTTTGGAGTGGTTTTCAAAAGTAAATGTGTGAAAATCTCCTATCTCTTATGCTGAATTCCAATTAGAGTTTTATTAAAATAAATTACACGCCGGTATTTCATACACTCAGCGAAGCGGATAGGGGAAAACTAGTATGTTTATAATTAATTGCTGATGTTCATACAAGTATTTAGAGCAGATTCTTACATACATACATACATGCATGCATGCACTCATTCATGTATTTACAAATGTTAGTATTTTAATTCTATTACTGTACTGATGGCCGCTCATTGATGTCTTCATGCCGGATATGTAAGCTACATAAATGAGTAACCAAATGCCAATGTCGATTTTATTTGCAGCCAATAGCAAACTCAATTTTCGCTCAAACACTTTTTTATACTCTACATACATACCTAAAATCGACATCATAACGGCTAAGCCGCAGTTTTTTTTTGTTTTTTTTTTTAATTTTTCGTTTTCGGTTTAATTTTCCAAGTTGCCGCTAGCAAATGAAGTGGCGATAAATTTCGCGCAAAAAGAAATAGAAAAAAACTACACGAAACCTATATAGCAATAGTCATATGGTTGCTGGGCCTAGAGCGTGAGTTTATGACCACCATCAAGGATCTGGAGCACAGAGCCTGGCAGGCAGTCAGTGACACCAATTTGTAAGCAAAAACTTTAATAGTTATAGTCACATAAGACGCGGCGTTATTTTGCAGCTGGAAGGCAAATTGCATTAGCCGAAGGAAGAATAAAATGTGCATAAATTTGTATGTTTGTATGCGGTTGCAGCAGCAGCAGCAGCACAGCTTGCCTGCAATGCGCACAATGCAGGCAATAAATGATTTGTGCATTGTTAAGTCGACTTCAATACTTTTTGATGGTGATCACGTTTTTAATTATTGCAAATCATTCGCTGAGAAAACGAATTGAAATGTGAAAATATTTGTTGGCAAATGGGCGAGCAAAAAATGCATTACTTCATGCGGACAAATATTGGGAAATGGCCAAATGGTTGGCTTGATTGTTTGTTGTTGTGTGCTTTTCTTGCAGTTG
>NW_016171144.1:4385-14837 GCF_001687245.7 Rhagoletis zephyria
AAAAAAAAAAAAAAAAAAAAATATTAAAAATAAATGCAACACAATCCACGCCTATTCCTTCCTATTCGTGCAACTGTAAAGTTTTGTGCTTTGAATTTTCGCTCGCTCGATGCACTTGTAAATGCGTGTTACTATTTTCCTTTTTCTTTCTTAGCCATTGTTGTTGTTGCTTTTTGCTCTGACTCTGGCTCTGGCTGTGGCTGTGGCAGTCACTGTCGCTGTCGCTGTGGCAGCTTGTTACGTGTGCCTCAATCACTTTTAATTTAGTTGCTATAAAAAATTTTATTGTGTGTGTTGGATTATGGCATTTTTAACAGCGCTTCACTTTTCCACCATAATCATTAACGTCGTGTTATTCGCGTATTTTCTTTTTCATTAAGCTTTTATTGCTTTGATGTACTTACACACATGTCTGTGTACATGTATATGAACCTGCAGGCATATATACATACATACAATTACATGTGCGTTGCAATTGTGGCGCGCATACATTGTCAACACCATAGTCGTTTTGTTCCACAATTTTTCCTCATTTTTGCGGCTTTAGCCTGGTGTGGCCGTTAAAATCTGTCACATAAATTCACTAAGTTATGGCAAATTCAGCTGTTGATTGCTCAGGCCAGTTTGATATGGCTGTTGGTTTTTTTTTTTTTGTTGCTACTAAATATTTTGCGTTGTCTCGTTGATGATTCAAAAACTTGACTGCTACATGCATTGAGGAAGTATTTAATGCGAAAATGGCTGGTGTAATGAGACGAAGTGGCATCTCTAATGGTAGAAATATTTCGAAGAGCGATATGTGTGTGTGTGTGTGTGTGTGTGTGCTTGCAAGTAGTTAGATAATTCAAAGAAAAATAGCATCGATTCTGGAAAATTGAGAGACTTGCATTTTTATGCCTCTGTCTGATAATTATTCGAATGTTTGTACTTTCCTGTCGAGAAATGGCAATAAGGAGATAATGCCGGAGTTTCGTGTCAACGTGCGATTATTAGAGTACAGACACTTTTTTTTTTAATTTTTCAGGTGACAAGTGGCAAGCAAAACACTGCCGTTGAGAAACTTTTTTTAAGTGGTTAAGCAGGGTATCCTAAATTTAAAAAACGCACAAATACATCCTAACAAATCAGGGATGCTCTATCATTTGGTGGTATTACCGACTTCCGGTTTTGCCCTGATGTGGGTTGATCTGACCGGCAGCCAAATTTTTTTAAATTAGTGGTGCTACATGTTTTCAAAAAAATATTTCGATTCTCCGACAAAAATACATAAAAATACATGCTGAAACTTTTTTATGAATGAACTTCCGGTCTGTCTAACCCACTTCTGGTCGAAAACGGAAGTTGGTAATGCTACCAAAATATAGAGCATCCCCGATTTAGTAGGTCATTTTCTTGCGATTTTAAATAAAAAACATGTCCCCCCATTTTAGAAGGGGCGGTCTAGGACACCCTGTATACATATATATGAATGTGAAAATTTGTGTGTATGTGAGTGTATTTACTCACACTCTTTCACACTAAAATGGCTGCACGTATTTCAATGCACAGATAAGTTGAACATAAAGGGTATTTTTAGAATAGGGTTGCCACCTTTTACAAAAGTTAAAATCAATTAATTTATTAATTAAACAAAATTTTACATAGTGTAGGTGTCAAACAAAAGCGCTTTCAAAACGATTTGTTTTTAAAATATTTTTAAGAAGTTTCCCACCTGTTTAAAGAAATTAAATAGATTAATTATTAATGTCAAACAAACGGGTTGAAAAAAAATGTAATTAATTTTTAGTTTTTATTGTTTTAAAACAAAATATTTTTTAATTTCATTTAATATGTAGAAACTTTATTTATTCATCTTTTCTGTTCTTTTAATATAATCTTTTTCTTTTTTTTTTAATTTAATTTTCTTCTAATTTTTAGATTTTATTATAACAAAAAGAAGAAAATATTTTTTATAACTTTAAAAACTTTTTTAATTTATTTTTGCTCTTTTATTAATTTAAATTTGTTCCTTTTTGTAACTTTTTTTATTTGTAGATTTCATTGTTTAAAAAAGATAACTATTTTTTTTAACTTCATTTAATATCTAGAAACTTATCTCTCTGTTTTTAAATTTTTTTATTTAGCTTTTAGATTTTATTTTTTCAAAACAAATTATTTCCTTTATTTCATTTAGGTTTTAGGACCTTCATTTCATTATCTTTTCTTGCTATCACTTAATTTTTTTTTTTGTATTTTATTTTTAGATTTAATTGTTTCAATACAAATTATTTCCTTTATTTCATTTAGGTTTTAGGACCTTCATTTCATTATCTTTTCTTGCTATCACTTAATTTTTTTTTTTGTATTTTATTTTTAGATTTAATTGTTTCAATACAAATTATTTCCTTTATTTCATTTAGGTTTTAGGACCTTCATTTCATTATCTTTTCTTGCTATCACTTAATTTTTTTTTTTATTTTTTCATTTAGTTTTCGTTTGATTGCTAGATTGTGTGATTTTAAACAGAAAACATTTGTTAATTTAATTTAATTTAAAGGAACTTATTTGATTAGTTTTTATTGTTTAATTTAATTTTCTTTAAATGTTGAGATTTTTTTTGTTTAATTAAGAGAAATAATATTTTTTCTAATTTGATTTTACAAAATTAATATTTTTATTTAAAATTTATTTTAGTGTTCAGATTTTGTTATTTTAGAAAGAAACAAAAAAAAAATTCATTTAGTTTTTAGGAACTTATTTAATTTTCCTCTTTGTTTGATGTACTTTTTTTCTTTTTTAATTTTTAACTTCATTGTTTTAAGCATATACAGATTATTTTAAAATTTAATTTCATTTTTAAATCAATAAAAAAATATGTATTTTTTCTATGTTAATTTAATTTAATATTATTTGGATGTCTCCTAAAGAGAAACAGATTCTATATCTTTTCTACGAAAAACACATAAAATATATGGACAACTTTGAGCGCTTCGAGCAACCTCTAAATATTTTTTTATTTTTTATTTTTTTAAGAACTGCAGTATATTTTTTCCGCATAGATAGCCGGGTAGGGGTAAAAGCATTAAAATTCTGACTTTACTTTTTTTACTACGCCAATGTGCATGCACTCCATTTCAAGTTGTTTGATTAAGTAATATATCCTTTTCACGTATTTGCATAGAGACGCTTCCAAGTTTTTTCGATGCATACCATAACATAAATATGTACATATGTTTCTCCTTCGTAGCGCAGCGAAATTCTACTCCTCTGCCTAGCGACTGTCACATACGCAAAGCATATCAATAATTTACGACAACCAAACAAAACATTAATTTCATTCAAAATATTTCGCATTTTATTTTCTGCTGATATGTGCATGTAAATATTCCGTTTCGAAGGACGGACATTTTTTGTTTGCTTGAAGCACTTGTTTCTTGTATTGCAATTCTATTTTATATTTTTTTTTTAATTTTTATTTAGACTTCTCTAAATGCATTTGCTGCATGCCACATGCAATCCGACCGGTGTCAAATGCTACTGAAACGCTCATTTGTCATTTTCTTCTAGCAATTTTCCGCATTTTCTTTTGTTTTTTTTTTGTTTCACATCTTCATAGAGTTGCAGTTTTTCCAACAACTTTTTTTCCAACCAAAATATTTGTTTACTCTTTTTTTTTTTGCAACTGTGCAACAGGTACCGCTACTGCTGTTGCTACCAATAATGTGTAAACCTTACAGCCGCGCGCTAGCTGCCACTAGTCGCAACACTGTTCAATGACACTTCAAGTGCAAATCTTCATTCTTTCGTTCGTTCGCATGCGTTTGCGGTTGCGTTTGCGTTTACTACCGTCACGGCCAGTTTATTTCGTTGGTAGTAGTTTTACTGGGTTGGGGTCTGGGTTTGGCTTGGGCTGCGCATGCGCGTAAATTTGTCATAGAATCGCTTCATTTATCTTACTATGAAGTGCATGTTTTTTTTTTAGCTTTTTTGTGCTTCTACTCGTACTATGCTCATTAGGCATTTCGAATTGCGTTGTTTGTCTGTTGCTTCTTTATGTTGCAGTACTAGAGTATGTAATTTTAGGACTGTGTGTGTAACTGCATACGAACAAGTAGATGTATTTTGTTTGGTTCCAATGTTTTCTGGTATGTGGCCCATTGGTGCTACCGGCAATGGTTTTTGCTTACTATTTTTGTACATATGTATGTATATTTATATGTATGTATGAATGTGAGGGTGGAGCGAAAAAAAAATTCGATTTGGAAATTCGAATAGTGCAGAAAAGTGGCGTAACTCGATCACAATGAACCGTGTTAAACCGTTTTCCGATCGGATAATATTTGCGGTCACCCTAAGAGACTTAAATTTTCCAAAAATCTCTCAAATATGGTTTTTTACGCCTTTTGCTAAACGATTTATTAAAAAACACTGGCATGAAATTTTTTTTGGGGACACTGAAAAAAAATGCCAAAAATCAACGTGATTTTTCAGCAACTTCAAACCTACACTTTATTATACTAAAAAAAATGCACTTTATTATCTTAAAAAAACGTGAAAAATAATCATAGTTTGATTTCTTGAGATGTTTCGAGGCTCTTTGGGCGATCGTAAATATTAACCGATTAGTTAACGATTTAATGTGATCATTTTATGCAAATTTTTCGCACTATTCGAATTTCGAAATCGAAAAATTTTGTTATTTTTTTCGCTCACCCCCCCTAATGTATATGCCACCATAGTGTCCGCTACTTTTGCTGCCTCACTGCCGTATTGACACTGTGATAATGCATTTGCATAAATTGAAAAATGAGTTGGATTTGATGAATCGATTGCTACTAGCAAAACAACTTCATATTCTAGCAAACGAAGATAAATATGTGACTTAATGCATACGAGTTGATTTTCCTGACATACACACACACATACATATGTATGTAGATAATACGTAGAATCGTGCGCCATTTGCAAGTGCGTGGAAATGCAACTTAAATTTTGTTGTACACATCATTTGTCTAGTGGCTAAGTGCAAAATCACCTGCATTGTGTAATAAATGCATATGTGACCATGTTTTGAGAGGCAACCACTAATTGCACCAAGTTAGGCTTATTAATCAATGTTCGAATTACTTAAAATAAAATAAAAATAAAAATATTTTCAAAACAAAATTAATTTTACTTTAAGGAGTAAACTTTGTTCTCCCAAAGCACTTGGCAATCGACGGCGGAAACAGCAACACTCAAAAATATTATATTAGTGCCACTCGGCATTATTTTAATTTCCTATTCCACTTCTTCCTAAAATTCTTTAAAATAGGCTACAGGAATCCAGAAATTCCTAATATGTATTAAGTTTTCTAAAACTCCATAAAGTAGACATTTGTTTCCATGGTGACCATTGGGACATTCCAGAATACGGCACTCCACAACCGGATGCCTTCTGATGTCACCACAGCACCACCTTCACAGCGAGGCACAATTGCTCCCAGTTAATGATGCTCTGTAAGCATATTCTTATTAGGGTATCACAGAAGAAGGCATCTATATGAGCTGACATAGGAAGTTCAGAGGTTCAAAAAACGACCTTTGGACCCGACTGCATGCCAACAGGCCACAAACGACATTCAAGGCAGTCGATCTCGACTTACACCGACTACCGACCTGTGAATGCCCTTTTGGGAACACAATAACCTACCTGCGTTAGTTGAGCTTGACTACAGTGATTTAGGGGCAGGCGGATATAGGCAGGGTTGAGTAGCCGCTACAACAACAACAACTATCTGTCGTCCCTAAATCCCTTAATTGGAGCGCTAAGCATTGCGCTATCCAATGCCAACAAGTGCCAGCGCGTGCCAAACCCAAATGGCCGCAGCGTGATTTTAGACGTTTTCTCTATTCCTCTCGTTTTTATTCTCGTTTTCACTTTTTTGTTCTCTCAATTTCTTCTTGTCTTCCGCATCCAACTTCAATACGTTCGGTGATAGCTCTCCGTTATTGTGGAAGCCATCGACAGTTCGGGCTTGTTCGAGTTGCAATCACAACCGCAGTGTTGCGCGAATTATTAAAGTATCGGACTCTGTGTGAATTTCTAGCAATGTGTTATCAGTTGCCATGTTGCATCAGTACGCCAGTAATGTCGCTTTTATTACGTGCCTCTAACAGACCCTTTGCCGCTTGATGCACCAATTTAGAGACAGCATTACTATATCATCCTTTACAGCGGCCGCCCTAATCAGTGAGTTTCTAAAGAACTTTGTCCACTACATAGCCCCGCAGGAGAGAAGACAACACCCCTCCTTGGGAGCACCCTTTTGTCGTTTATAATTGAACGACGCTGTCGCCGACTTCGGCTTTAGCAAAATTGGTAGGTAGTAGCTTAGCTATCCATCTGAACATTACGCTTTTCATTTCCCCATCGATTTCCATATAAAATGCATTATCGAACACCTACTCAGTGCCAAGGAAGGCACAGAGCACTGTCTATCCACACTCAAAGGTCCCTTGCAATCCCGTAGTCAGTGCGTATAGCGGGATGAATATACACCTATCCACTCTGCACGAGTACTGGTCAGAGTTTCAAAATTGGACTTGATGTCATGGTCGATCATTTTTGCATTGCTTCTTCAGCACAAAGTTGGTGAGACTCATCGAGAATAATCTATCTTACCTTCATTTGAGACTAAGATAACCCGTGATCTCTGTAACACCTCAGGCGCGTGGGCCAATCCTACATGCTACACTGTCCCTCATATTGACAAGGTGTTGAAGTGGTAGCTCCACGCTCTGCTTCAGCAGCACTGAATTGATGTCATCTGCCCCGGGGGCCTTGTTACGATCCAAGAAATCCAGGTTTTTAAACTTTTTACCCTAGCAGATACTGGGGTCGATGATAACTTCTCACAAAAAGTTCCGAAGCTGCTACGCGGCATCTAAAATATTTCCATTCAGCCTATTGAATCTTTGCGATGGATACGATGGTACTATAATCTGTATGAGCTTTACAACGATATGGACATAGTGCAACGAATTAAAATACAGCGGCTCCGCTGGCTTGGCCATGTCGTTCGAATGGACACCGATGCTCCAGCTCTGAAAGTATTCAACTTGGAACCCGCTTTTGGTAGCAGAGGAAGAGGGAGGCCCCCACTGCAATGGAAAGACCAAGTTCAGAAGACTTGACTTCACTTCGCATTTCAAATTGACACAGAAGATAAATGACTTGCTTGCTTTGTAGAACTCGGCCAAAATGGCGTAGGCGGTTATAGCGCCAAATAAGAAGAAGTAGAATCCGTTTTCGGTTCTTTTGGAACGGTTTTACAGGTTATCGGTTATTCTGAGATCATTTTCGGGTTCTTGCGGAAGCGTTTTTCGGTTCTTTTGGAATATAGTTTCGGTTCTTCCGTTCCCTTTTTTCGATTCTTTTCTATTCTAAGAAGAGGTCATGCTGGCACATATCCTATAAATAATTCTTTAAAGACATCGGATCGTTTTTTTTTTTTTGGTTTTAAATTTTATCAAATTTTGGGTTTCTATAAACCAGTACCAATCTTTCTCAAGTAACTCGATTTAATTTAAGTATTCGTATATCTTCATATCTCATTTACTTGTCTTAAAGCGTACTCATGTAACTAAGTTCCTTTCAATTCCCGCTCTCACGTCCTTGGCATACCACTAACAACCAAAATTTCTAACCAATCGCACAAAAAAAAAATAAATATATAAAATAATAAACCCTGCTTGCTATAAACCTAGCGAAATAAAGACGGCGTGCATTGAAAGTGGCAGCATAAAGGTACTAATAATCCGCCCAAAAATGATAACAAACGAAAAGCGGCAGCGCTCGAAGCGCTAAAGCAAGCTCACTCACAGCGGCACAACGATGAGCCACAGCGAGCGAAAGGACACCACCAATGCCATCGCCTACAAAAAAAAACTCGTAGGTAACTTTTTTTCTGGTTTTGTTTTTTTTTCGTATTTTTTTAGTATGTTTGCTCTTGTTGTTGCTTATATTGGCAATGCCATCATCGGCGTTTAGTTAGCGAGTGCACTTAATAAAAATCACGATATAAGGGCGATCACGATCATAAGAATACTACGCGTGCGCTGCCAGCCTAACAGCGGAGCACATAGTCTACTCGTTGAGTGGGGTAAAAAGTGGCAAGAGTACTAGTAGTTCGCAGATAGGAATGCTGAATATTAGAGCTGCATATTGGAGGTATGTACAGCAAAAGGCGCAATGAAAACAATTGGGAAAAATTCTCAAAAAAGCGCTGTGAGGTTTACGCGCACCAATAAGCTATACATACTCGTATCAAGTGACTAGCGCTTGCATGTGTGTGTATGTGTAAAAGTACACTGGTTGACTTTGCCTTGCGCTTGTACGCCTTCCGCCTATTTAATAGGCAAGCGTCGGGACGTTGCACTAGGAAAACACAACCATAAAAAAAAGAGTACTAGGAAACAAACAGGCTATTGTAAAATAGCAAACTCGCATAGAATGTTTATTGATTTTTTAAGAGTTATGAAAAATATAATGGCTGTAGAAACAATGCGACAACAACACGTACATACATGCAGGCATACATATGTATGTACATACGTATGCATCTAAATCAGCAATAAATACACGGAATACACAAATGTATTGCATTGAAAATCGAAGAAAGTCTGCGACTTGCGCTTTAGCTAGCCAAAAAAAGCGCAATATTACATAGAAGTTGCTCTGAACCCTTCGCGGGTCAAGCCGGGCAAACGTGGCTGGCTGCCCGCTTGGCAGATTCGCCTCACGCCACCTCTCACTTTTGTAGGCAAACAACAACACTTTAGCGCATTTTTATCGTTAACTTGATTTCGAGTTTTTTTTTCAGTTTCTAACCGCGGCTAGGTACAATGTAGTTGTAATAGTGGGTGTGTGTGTGTGTGTGTGGGTTGCAAAATTTGCAGCCAATATTTTGTAATCTGGCTGCAATAATTTTGGGCAATTTTGCGCTATATTTAGTGAAATTTATGGTGGCTATATGTAGTGCATTTTTTTAATGTAAGAAATTTATTTTCAAAGAAATTTAATTTGGTGTTCAAGTTCAGCCAATAAATACACAATGCAAGAATTAAGTAAAGAAATAATTTTAAATATTACAAAACTAATCAGTATACCCAGCGAACTTCGTTTCGCCCGAATTTCGTTTTTTTTTTTTGTTAATTTAAATATTTTTTTCCAACATTTTCACCAACGTGAACTTTTCACGATTTCCATTGCCATATATTTCTGCTAAGGTTGTCGTTTAGTGATCGTCAGCAGGCATGTTTTTATTGCCGTCATAAATAAGCTAACGATAATATTATGTCTGTGATTAAGTTTTTTAAATTCTGCAATGATCTGCCTATTTAAACTTGAACTTGAACTTTTCTTTGAACTTTTGAACTTTTTTCTCATCACGCCACACCGCAGTTCGACATAGGGATGGGCTCCGTTTCCAAAAAAAACGGGTTTTTTATTAATCACATACATATCTGGTACATATGTATATGGTATATGGGGTATTGAAATATTCCTTTTCCCTAGCAGTAAACCTTTCAGTGTGGGCAACGATGATATTTTTTAAATAAGGCAGATCGGAATATGCGCTCTCTGGGAAGACAATACCTTTAATTATTGTACAATGGATGTACACTACATTTTCTCACAGTTACAGAATCCAGGCCGAGCTCCGTCTGTCGACTCTTTTTTGCAATAGTATTGCCCTTACCGTTAGCAATACATATATATGTGTGTCATGGCTACGATTTTTAGTAATAATTCGACTCCAGCGCCATCTCGAATTGTGAACCTAAACTATCCAGAGACGCGCTAAAATCGGTCCAGCCACTAAGGAGGAGTTCAGTCACAAACACACATACGTTTGGCATGCGCCACGCCCCCCTTTTTAAATAGCCAGAATTTTTCTCCATGAGTATACGATTGATTTCATATAACCTAATACCAAGTTCAAGTACTGTACCATGAACACTTCCAGAGATATGCTGTATAAGAAATTCGGTTTATATGGTAGATTCAAATTTTCCGATGGAAACACAGTACCGATTTTTCTGGCATGGATAGTGATGCACCCTAATGTCTAAAAATCCATAGGTTTTTAGGAAATGGCTCGAAAGAGTTTGATAATATTTTGTATCCAGATAATGTTTTGGATTTCAAGGTTATCTAGATAGGTGTTATCCCCGAGAATATTCGTATGCGGTTGCCACCTATTCGAAATTATTTATAAATTAAATTAAGTATTATAAAATGGGTATAAAATCAAAAAAAAATTTTTTTAAATCCCCAATTCGGAGATACTTTTATATAGGGTTGCCATCTATTTTCCACCGTACATTTATTTAATTTATTATTTATTAAATTAACTATCAGCGTTGCCATATAAAATGGTGAAAAAATGCCGTATAATATACTACTATTAGTGGGTACTACAAGAACGC
>NW_016171146.1:0-14836 GCF_001687245.7 Rhagoletis zephyria
TACCCATCCACTCTCTTTTTTCCGGCCTTCCTGCGTCTTTTTCCCTTCCCCCTCTAAGGGCATCACAATTGACAGCTCAGTCGAGTCCAAGTGTGTTTCCATATGCGGAGGCAGCCCGCTTACCTAACCTGTCTCGCCATCGCAGATGTTCTCTGTCGCTACTGCGCATGCGGAGTGAGAGCTTTGCAACCCTCTGAAGTGGTTTTCAGTAGACTTCGCGTCTATTAAAAGCTGGTCAATTCGAGTTTTCAAGATCGCCAAGGTGGCAAAGTGAATATTTTGATGCTGCTATGCAGCTATGACAAATGTTTAGCATTTTAGTAGAGTTGCCAATTTCGAGATATTTGTGAAATGCAACTGAGTGTGTGGGTTTCAATGAGCCTTTCATCCTTTTTATTGCCGATATATTTATCGGAAATGTAATAAGTATATTCGTTGAAATGTTAATCGATATCGCCCCAGCCCATGTTAATCGACTAAATTTATCGAACTTATAATCGATATATTTGTCTAAATTTGTTTCGATATTGCTATAGCCCACTTGAATAAGCCGTTATACTTATCGTTTTATTTATCGATATGTTCATCTAAATCCACATCAATTTTCTGGCGTTAATTTTCAACTATGTTATCGACATATTATCATCGTTTATCATTTTCGAATTCTTATCACGATAAGTCGTTATATTTTTGGATATTTTTATCAAAATTAACATCGACTTGCTTTAGCTACATTTTCGACATTTCAATCTATAACTTATCGATATTTTTTCATATTAACTATCGTTATCGATATCATAAAAATACTCGGAGACAGTTATCGTTACTCTAATCGTATTCATATTAAAATGGTTAAGTAAACAATTGGTTATTATTACTGGGAATCTTCTGCAGATAAACAGTTTTCCGGTAGAAAAATATTGATTTTTTAAGAACTCTATACCATTTCTACGGAAAATTGTTTTTTCCCCCATATAAAATATTGAGCCCTAGGGGGTGAGAGCATCAAGATTTCGACTTTAATTTTCCACCTGCATTTTTGACCACCCTAATGTACATATGTATGTACATTCTTGAATTTAAAATCTCTCTGCCCTTATCGTTTACTGGACTCTATTAGACAAGATGTACCATAATTTTTAGTTGCAGTCATTCTAGCGGCAACGAAGACGACGACTGATTACATTAGCCACAGACAGACAGGCCAACCGACCGATATTCAGACAAATGAACTGACTGGCATACTCATAAACAACAACAAAACCGTAGACAAATGACAAAGGGACCTGTAGATATGCAGACGATAACAGGATGAGGCGATGCAAAATGTACTCAAAGCAAAGAGCTAAAAAATGCCAGACATCCAAACAGCCCAGTGTGTGTGCGCCAGACACATTCCCCTGCCGGCGCAAGGCAGGGATGTCCCAACTGTGACAGAATTGCACCCTTAAGCGACAGGCGTGCAAAACGCAATGCATCTGCTGCTACGCCTCCGCCCTTTAGCTGAGATAAAGTGTTGGCAGAGTAGCCAGCTTCAGGTTAACCTTGAAAAACGAGTCCAGTCAAAGTCAAGCGGACGTGGAGTGGCGTGGTGTTGTAGGGCGTGTGACGTACGACGTGCTTGTCGAAGTGGGGTGGAGCAATGTCGAGCCAGACGTAAAGTCATGAAATGAAATTTTACGAGGTTGCTTGCGCCGCCCGCGACGGTAGATGCACAGACGCACAATGAACGTGAGTGAGTTCAAGAGCAGTATAGCGAAATATGCGCTAGTGATGCGTTTGTGTTCCCACACAAGCCTATTTGATGTTGCATGCATGTGTTCTTGCATTTGTGTGTGTGTGGTCGCATTGCGGGTGGGTGGTGTCTGAAAGGTTTGCACATTCAAGGAGAATGAGGTGGTGATAGCCAGACGGCTGTGGAACGAGTTGCGATATTCTTTTCTTCTCTCATATCAAATCAAATCGAATGCGAAATTGGTTGAAGTAAATTTGTTAACGTGAATTACGACAGGCGTTCGAATGTCTACAATGGCGGTACTCAGGCCCAGCATATGGGGGAGATACAGCCGTGGCAGATGAAGAGGAAAGTTTAAAGCAAGCGTTTGGTGGTGGGTGCTCTTTTGTGTTGCGCGCAAGATTGCAATGCATATGTTTGTGGCGTTTCTGTCTGTCTGTCTGTCTGTGTGTCGGTCTGTCTGTCTGTCTATTGTGTCTGTCGTCTGTTTTGTTAGCTGTAGAAGAATCGTCGGTCTTAATGCATACGTGTATTGTACATGTACATATGTATGTATGGATGAGTAAGAACTTACAACTCAAAATACGTGTTGCCACACTACTTTGTAAGTTCACGCCAATGAAGCAGACAAAACACACATAGAAGTCAAAAGATAGACGAGTGAATTCGAAGATGAGTTTATTAGCGATGTGCAAAATATTCAAAGGCAACCCATTCCTGTCCCAGTCGCTCAGTAGTCTAACCTCAAACCCTTGGTCTGACCGAATTGATAGAACATTCTCTATCTTGACAACCCCCGATCCGCAGGAGATCCCGATTGGAACCAGAGTAGCTGCGGTGCAAGTAGCCATCTTTCTCGAGATCATCATGTTTTGCCACTACCTTGAGTTCATCGGCACAAAAGTGGAATCGACCTACCCCGCACAAATCCCCGGCATGTCCGCACTCCCGTTAGCAGCCTTAATCCACTTTTAAGTGTGATCGTCACATTTCGAGAGGAGATTGGGGCAGGCAGTAAGGGACAAAGCCGCAAGACTCCCTCTTTTGTACCTCCAACCAGCAGATTTGGGTACCTCTGCATGCGAAAATGGTCCACTAGTTATTGTAAACGTAATCTGCGCGGACTCTGTTTCTTTAAGAGATGCAACAGCAGCAGGGCTGCCGGTGGCCAAACTGAAACATTTCTACTGCGTTTCGCCGTGTGCTCCTGACTTCCTTCTCTCCTATTCTGCGATAATATAGCCAGAACCATGCCATTACCGGGAAGTCATTTGCCGATAACTTCTGCCCCTTTCATGCCTACTGTTAGCGGATGGTCCATTCCCATCACACTCTCTCGTGTACATACTGGAGATTTATGTGTGTAGGTACCACCTGTAATATAATTTCTACATTCCTTCATCACACAAGGTGTTTAAATAATACATATATTTCTCGTATTTGTTCTATGTACTTATTTCAACAAATGTATCTCCCGAATGCTATTTTGGTTGCTGTTGTTTTAGCGGCTTACTTGGCACTGCCTTGATCCACTTCTCCATGAAGCTCAACCAACGAAAGGCCCAGTAAGTGTGCTACTTCGACTGGATTAGTCCATAGGGACAGGGGCGTTAGTTGAGTGGTGTTAAGGGGGCGTACGAAGAAATGTCGCGAGTCGTGAGGTGACTCTCCGTATGCCGGGTACACACTGGGCACATCTGTATATGTATCAAGTAGAAAGAATAGCCTGCTCCAGTAGCCAGAGCGTAGTTGGACTATGGTGGTGCGAGTCTCCCGAGGGAGACGGGAAAAAAGTAAGCTTTAAAAAGTTGGATAAGGTCCAAAGGCTCGCATCCACACTCATAACCAGTCCAAGGCACTGCATGCCCTACTGAACTTTTTTCCGGTAGATCTACATGCCAAACAGGTCGAAAGTGTTGCGGCGTTTCATATTAATAGTCTAAATAAGTGGTTAAACGCCAGTTATGGCCATTGTAGAATATTAACGGAGTTTTCGGACCTTTCTGAATTGGTAGACTACGCCCTTCCGAACCTTGCTCCCATTACAGCTTTTAGGACCCTCCTACCCTCAAGGGAAGAGTGGGAACGAGATGCTCTAAGGAGTGGTGAGTCCATCCATGTATACACAGATGACTCAAAGCTCGAAGGAAGGGTAGGTGGGGGTATATATTCCGAGCACCTGGGCATCTCACTTAGCTTTCGTCTTCCGGACAACTGTAGCGTTTTTCAGGCGGAACTGATGGCAATGGACAGAGACTGGTAAGGTATGATATGATAGCCCAAGCTGCTATCTACATCTTCACTAACAGCCAGGCGGCAATCAAATCCCTTATGAAGCAGTCGACAACCTCCATGGTAGCCATGAAATGCTGCACATATCTTAACGAGATGGCTGAGTCATTTCGCCCAAACGTGGCAGAGGTTCCGTGACACTGCGGCATTGAGGATATAAAAGATGAGTTGGGAATACCCTTAAAAACTTTCAAGTTACTTATTTCCGAGAGACTCACTAAAGTATCGAACGACAGATAGCATGACGAAATCATCTGCAAAACTTCCACGAAAATATGGCCGGCGCGTAGCGCTAAACGCGCTGGCCTACTACTGAGCTTAAATGGCCAGAATATTAGTTTGTTAGTATCTCTTGTAACAGGATACTGCCTAATTGGCAGGCATGCCTATCTTCAGTAGAAGTTGCTAAGATGAAGAAGAGGAGGAATTGATTCTGCACCGGTTGCACCGGCCCTGCTCTATCCACGCTCCACACTGGGTAGACAATTCTTCGATAACCTGCGCTGAAATCAGGATCTTCTAAAATTTCTGCGAAGCTCGAAATGGGTTTTAGGCGAGATTGGAAGTTGCTGACTCAACAAGCGGCATCACAATAAGCCCGAAGCCTAAGCGTGTCTAATAGACGACCGCGACAACCTAACCCATTCCGCAGTTTAAACCTACCTCTGCTGTTTATTTGTAACTGAAGAGGACTACTGATTTAACTTACCAAGCTTTATGAAAGCTTTCGGCACTATTGAAAAGCTTCGAGTTCCCGAACTACTTCCGCCTAGGTTTTACTGTTCTTTGTCTCATTGGTTCTTTTGGCGGACGTGCTCCGTTTCGTGTAATATTTCCAAAATGCTCTAAAAGGGTACTTAAAGGTTGAGGTCTTTAATAATTTTTTTTTTAGTTTTTCTAATTTAGAAAGCTATTGAATAGCCTGTACTATAATTTGCATAAATCGATTTACTCTTTGTAATTAAAAAGTTTACTCGAAAAAAACATACCAGAACTAACTATAACTATATACATATTTAATTATTCAGCATTCCGTCTCAGTCATAATTCTCTCTGTGAAATTATGTTAACGAGAATTAAATAAAATATTTGAAGGTCAACAGCAGACATACCCACACACACACTCGCACAGTCATGCCACTCAACATAAAAGTACGTGCCACAAGTGTGCTGACCAATAGCCAACCAGCTAAGCTGCTCCTTTAAGTTAGTTTCATAAATTATTTAAAATCAGCAAACTCAGCACTGCAATCTGCATTTGCACGTCGACACACATCGGAGGCTGGCGCTGCCGACAAACAATCTAAAGGTCGAGTCGAACCAAACCGAGCCAAGTCAGCAGAAAGTTTTTTTGAGAGACCAAAAGCTAACCAACACCCACGCACCCTTGGCTGGCAGACGACGCACGTACGAAAACTCACACCTGCACCTTGCGCCAACCAACCGACAGTCTGTATTGGCTATTATTTGTTTGTGTGGATGTGTGTGTGTTGGTGTTCGCTTGCCTTAGACGTCTGCAAAGTTAATACACAGTTAAAAGTTTGGCAAGAGTTGGTGTAAACTTTTATATCCTTCATAAAATTTTAGCTTTTTTTATCCTTTATGTTTACACATAAATAAGTGTATGTATGTACCTATGTATGTGCATGTAAAAAGCGGGTCTCCTTCTCATTTCGATTTCATTTACTCACACTGTACCATATTTTTAAGCATCCTTTTATTTCGTTGGCTTTTAGGCGTACGGCATTGGGTTGCGTTGTTAATTGAGATTTCTTTGGAGTTGTTTTTGTTTTTTTTTTCAGAAAGCATTCACTAAGCGTTTTTAATTAGTTTCTAAAGTTTTATGTGCAAGCTTTTTGACTTTCGGAAAATGCATTTTGAGTAATGCAGATTTTAATCGGGTAGAGTAGCTACTTCGACTTGCACTGCATTTGAACGCCTTGCAGGGCGCGCAGAATTAAAAGCGAAATTAATGAAGAAGGTAAGTATTTAGAAGTTTGTGGATATGTTTGTTTTATAACTTTACTGATGACTTCATAACTAATGGAATCTGGCTATGAGTTAGATTTTATGCTCCTCTTTGTTGACATTTATTATGAGGTTATACTTCTGATTGTTTAAGGGTCGAGGTCGAGAGTGTCCTATGAGTTTTAAGCTGGGATTACTTATTAAGTTTCAAATTAAAAAAAAATCATGTAGAAAGAGAGATGTCGTGTGCATAGCGAGTATAGGCGCACATTCCTGGTTACTCGGACTACCTTGAGCGGCACTGATTTTTATTTTTTAAGTTTTATTAAAAAAAAAATAGATTACTATTTTTATTTCAGTTTAACATATTTTTTGCTTAAGAATAAAACAAAACTTAATTTTTGGATATTTTTTATGCAAATGCGAAGGGTGAAGATAAATACAAATATAAAGATAATGGTGGTAATGGCAGTGATATTGGTAAAGGTAATGCCAATTTTAATAATATGTAATCGTAATGGTTACTTGGGAACCAGCATTAACACCGATAATAATGTCAGCATTGAAATCCAACGTAGAATCACTCTTGCCAACAAGTGCTACTTTGGACTGAGTAGGCAATTCAGGAGTAAAGTCCTCTCTCGACGTACGAAAACCACGCTCTATAAGTCACTCATCATGCCCGTGCTGGTATATGGCGCAGAAGCATGGACAATGACAACATCCGATGAGGCGGCTCTTGGGGTGTTTGAGAGAAAGATTTTGCGGAAGATTTACGGTCCTTTACGCGTTGGCGACGGCGAGTACCGCAGACGATGGAACGATGAGCTGTATGAGCTTTACAACGATATGGACATAGTGCAGCGAATTAAAATACAGCGGCTCCGCTGGCTTGGTCATGTCGTTCGAATGGACACCGACGCTCCAGCTCTGAAAGTATTCAACTCGGAACCCGCTGGTGGTAGCAGAGGAAGAGGGAGGCCCCCACTGCGATGGAAAGATCAGGTGGAGAAGGACTTGGCTTCACTTGGCGTTTCCAATTGGCGTCAGTTGGCACAGAGGAGAACCGACTGGCGTGCTTTGCTGAACTCGGCCAAAATCGCTTAGGCGGTTACAGCGCCAAAAAAGAAGAAGAAGAATCATAATGGTAACGGCAATGGTAATGATAATGGTAAAGCTTATGCTAATGGTTTTTGTAATAACAGTCGTCCTTTTCGTGTTTACCTTCATATTCAACACCGTATTCGTATTCGCATTTGCATTCGTGTTTTCTCATTCTCCGTCGTCTTATTCGTACTCGTGTTCGTCTTCCTTTTCCTTCATGTTCATAATTAATATCATCTTCAGCTTCTTAATCGTCATTTTTTAAGTCTTCGTTTTGGTAAATACATCCGCCTTCGTATTCGTCTCGAACTTCCTGATTGATGTTCATATTCGTTTTCATCAGGGACCGAACATAACAGTTATTGATGAAAACTGTCATGGAAAAATTTTCTCTATGAAAGAAATGTTCTACAACTAAGTGTTACATACCAATCGATTTCTTTTTTCACCGAGACTCAAATTTTAAAATAAATTTCTATTTGCAATTTTTATGCAAAAGTAAAAATAAATGACAATTATTTTAGATTTTTATATTAATAAATCCAAAATAACAATTAATTTTTTCTTTTTATATTATATGTCTTATTTAGATAACAGAACTATTAGATATTATAACTATTTGTTTCCGTTCTCTGTGACACATTGTTTAGAAGTGAGCGATCGAAATCGTAGCAATGGCAGATTGATTTCCACAAAACAGTTAAGATTTTTAGATGCACATTTGATTGCAGTACTGCGACAATGACTACTAAGCCACCCAAGGGGATTTAGGTGGCCTTCGATAAAACACTAGGGAAATCCTGACTAAATTATTTGAGGTTTGATCAATTAGCAGGTTGCTTTTAAAACGACCGTCTGTAGAAACTTTTCGTGCCATTTTAAATCAATAAACTCACTTTCGTTAAAATTTTTAAACTAAAAATCCATCCCTTAATATTGCCTGATGAATCGTAACCAGCGATTTTTATTCGTAGTTAAGGTGCACTCGAACGCATTTCAATAGAGCCAATCAAGAAGTGGAATCATAAGGGATGGAGGAATATGTACATACGTATAGACTTACTCGTAAGAGCGTCAGCCAACAACGGAGGATGGTTAATGAAAATTCGAAAAAAGCCGATTTATCAATTGAGCGATTTCACTGCGCGGCATGGTGAATCCTTATTAAATGCAATAATGAATGCGTCGAAAGCTTATGCAGCAGCAATTTTTAACCAATGTTTAAGCAACCAGCGTTGAGTTTTTGCAGCTTTTCTGCCAAGCCATATTCGGGAAATAAGGATGTATCCTCTGCGTACGATATACCCAGTATAAAATAGGATCTTCCAAAGATTAATCTTAGATCGCTCCTTTTCGATCAATGGATTACTCCACAAATCTCCGAGCTTCGTATATTATATATTCTTTTTTAACAAATGTTGCATATACTTAGGGGGAGCACTCCTTTTGAGCTCCTAACGGAGTATTCTTTAAAGATTCTCTTGAGCTCCGAAACGAAAAAAACTAGAAAAAATGCCTCGTTTATCGCTCCAAATAGATGAACAAGTCATTATTCATTTATTGCTCGATTTTGGTAATAATACATATATTTTTTACTGGGTATTTTCATTCATAATGTACAAATACGTACACATACACGTATGCATATTAGGGTGCCTCCCGAAAAAAGTTTTCAGCAGCCCTATATTTCCTATAGAAGGTACCAAACGAAATATACATATATCTTCAACCTCGATTTATCTTGTAATACTTGACCCCAACACTTGATAATTAATGATGTGGGCATTGTTGGAAGCTTGAAAGCTGCGATTTGATAGATCTGCATTAAAGTTTTAATAAACTGTCACAGTAAATTAAAAATAATAAGATTTTTTAATGTAATTTTCAACAACGTTTTCATACATTATTATAAAAATCCGGTTAAGTTCCTCATTCCATGGCCGATTTCCATTTGCGATCCATACTTTGAAATCATATTTTCTTTCATGAATGTAGTCAGAGAACTTACCATTTCACTTCCCATATTTTTTTGGTGAATTCTAAATTTGGGGGCTATGGGATTATAGGCTCTGCTAACGACGTGACGACTTCAACTTGGCCACAAACTAGTCTGCTAGTTGCGGAACGAAGGAGGTCGTCTGCCGAGGTCCGCCCGCCATCAGGTTAAGATGTACGCCTTTCTCCTTCAAAGCGCCGCGGGAGCACTCGGCAATCGTTGGAAATCTCGACTTCATACCTGAGGAAATTATCACTGATGGTCGATATTGGATCCGATTGGATGTTTCTCCTACACACATCCCACTAAGGGGTGAATGGCAAAGGAGTAAACTGAGGAAAGAGTTGTTTACAGTTACCAAATCTATAGCTTCCAGAATTTGAAATTATATGGTCGATTTAGAGGAGTTATATACTGTCAGGAAGTTACCGTTAATCTGCAGTTTTGGTCTTTCGAATTTCTGCAGCGTATTTATTGCAGGACTTTTCGCTATAAAGTAGGCGAGATGGTTGGTTAGCTACGTACCAGTGCAATCCGGAAAAGAAATGTAAATAACTACTCACTGAAGCGGAAATCAGGCTTCTAGGGTCGGTTATAGTGCAATCGTTACTGGTCAGGTATTGACTGAACTCTCTTAGTCGCCGCAGATTACTTTCAACTTACCGTGATTTAGATAACAGCGCACAGTGACATCACACTGCATGGCGGATGAACTGGCTAGGCAAGCAGATTATAAAAGTTCCTTTAGGAATATGTGTGACTGCTCCTGGAGGGCTGGGCTTATAGGATTAGGATTAGGAAGAACTGGGCGACTCCTAGTTGCAAAACTGCAAAGTCCGTAATCGACCCCGGGCGGTAAAAGGAGATTCCTCAGCTGACTAAACGGCAACTCTCGGTTCTGATAAGTGCTATGACCGAGAACTGTCCATTGCATCGGACACTTACCGTCATAGCTCTTTGAAGGATGGAGATGTAGAACAATTTTAGTAAATTTTTTCTCATCTGACATGCTTTCGTAAGACTAAGGTTTAAATATATCTCGACTCGTATTTTATCAACACCCCCAAAAACTATCTGGACAATAACTGTCTGCTTTCAGTTTTCCTAACAACTTGTTATGGTTTACCTGCAGTTACCATTCTAGAAAACCTATTAAATAGTAACACAAAAGACAACATAACAAAAATGTCTCAGCGAGTGGCTAGCGGGACTGGTACTCCAACCAAACTAATCTAAGTACCTTAGACAACCCTTTATCCTTAGAGGAACTAAACTAAGGGATTGCACCGCACCAAGATCAAACTCGATATATAAGAATCACCCTAAAGTACGTATATCTATAGTATTTAAGTGCGCATGACTGCTTCCACAATGCTTGGATTGACTCAAATGGGCGCAATGCAAATGAAAGTGGACATTGAATTGTAACTGTATGACTGCTGAACTTTGTAATGTTTATTTGTTTGTTGTGTTGTTGTTTTACGTCTGCTGCATCACAATAACACAAAATGCAATAAAGTGCTTGCAACAATTCAGCTACTACATGCATACAAATGAGGCGGACGCATGTGATTACATTGAAATTTATGTGCATTTACAATTTCTTTCATCAGTCCAGGCTCCAACTGCACCGAACTACCATTTCAACTGGGATTTCGCTGCTTAAATTTGTAGTCGATTGTGACACAGCTATCATTTCATTTGCTGCCTTCAACTCGCTCTCATATCTCTTCAGATGCTGAGGCCCAAAAGATGTCCAGCTCTTGCTATCCGTGGTGTTCGTTATTTTTTTTATAGGAGTACCTTAAGAGTACTTTTGCAACGGATTTTCATTTACTTCTTCCTTCATCTCATTTTTATTTTTACATATTTTTCGTGGAGTGCATTGTGCTTTTGTCCGTCACCTCCGCGGCTAAAGTCGGTTATCCATCTTTCGTACGTCCACTGCTGTTTGCGCGGCCATCCGCCTCTCCGTCCATGCACGTCTGTTAGTCCACTGCTTCGTCCGACTGCCCGCTGCGGTGGCCCGCCACTAACAGTGGCGACTGTGAATGGTGGCGAGCAGTGTGAAGTGTTGCCCAGTGGCTTGGTTTGTGGATACTTTGAGATACATAAATATATCTACACAAATGCATATTTATTACTCCAAAGCTGATGCTGTAGTCGCATGCAATTGCGCCGGCTGCTGCTGCTGCTGCTGCTGGTCGAATGCGGTCTCCTCTTCGTCCTTGTCTGCATCGTCTTTTGCCGTCTGTGACATTTTGACAGCGAAGAAGTTATGGGCAGGATGTCTGAATCCGTATGAATAAACTCGTATGCATTTTTGCATACATTCACATGTACATATGCACACGTATAAGTATTTATGCACACGTATAAGTATTTATGCATACGTATAAGTATTTATGTATGTCGGCACCCTGCAGGAAATGTATCTAACTATAAGTTGATAAGATAAAAGATATGTACGGTTCACCCGACTTTCAAAAATAAGATGTCATCGCCTGGTCTGTAGATGTGCAAACTGGTTTTAGTTTTTCGAAAAGAGTTGCCACATGTTGAAAAATTAAATTCAAATTATTTAATAATCAATGCCATCAAATCCGCACCGTTCGTTCGATTTGCCAAAATGAGGCGTCAAACTAAAAGCCTTGGACTGTAGATGTGCAATAAGGTTTTACTTTTTTTTTTGAAAAGAGTTGCAACCGTTAAAAAAATTATATTCAAATTATTAAAAAAAATAAATCAATTATTACAAACTGGGTATCAATCGAAATGGTTTTGAAAAGATTTGTTCTTAGCTGAAGTATAGGAGGGTTACCACCTGTTAAAAAAATCATCACCATATGGGTGTCTAACGAAAGGGGTTTCAGTAAGTAGTATATAATAATATTAGGAAGAGGGTTGCCACCTTCTTGAAATGTCGAATTTAGTTTACTTATACCTATACCTACCAACCCCCGCTAAAGAAGTTTCACTTCAAAAAGTATTTGAGAAGTGCAAAAAGAAAGTGTATTCAAAGTAAAATTTGTGTGAGGATATTTAAATAGAAACTTGTTTAAAGAAAACAATCTCCCGATAACGTCTGCATTACTCCTGCATTACTTTTCAACTAATTTCAAATTAGCTTTTTGTAGCTAACTACAAGCTATATATTTTATAGCAATCACGCAAAAAATCTAACTACAAGTTGGTTATTTTTTATCAATTGATATTTTTTTCTGCAGGGTTTAGATACATATAAAAAGTTCCCCACTGCTTTTTGTCTGCTATCTGTCTGCTGTTTGCATCGCTTTCCT
This sequence comes from Rhagoletis zephyria, assembly GCF_001687245.7. Lineage (NCBI taxonomy): Eukaryota > Metazoa > Arthropoda > Insecta > Diptera > Tephritidae > Rhagoletis > Rhagoletis zephyria. The sequence continues at coordinate 12,395 of NW_016171146.1, forward strand.
TTCCACCCTTTCGCTTTGTCTGTCTACTGTTGCGGCAAAGCTGACAAGTGTCCAGTTGGCTGTTCAATGAAAAGCTGAAGTACTTTGTGTTAAGCTGTTGTTGTCCAAAATCCACACACAAAAAAAAAAACAACTCGAAAACACCAACCACACCAAAAACCAGACCAGTCCAGACGTACCACAAAAGCAAAACGAATCAGCCGCCCAATTGCAGGCAGACTACAGTATTTTTTTTTTCTTTTTTTTTTTTGCATACGGATATACACTAGTCCAGACGTGTTTTACGACCTTATGGTCAGTGCGCTTCGACAAAAAGTGATTATTTAGAATGAAGCGGGAGAAGTGCTGCTGCTGCTGCTGTTCTTCAAATGCAGAGAAGCGTATGCGGTAATTTAGTGGCATCATTTCATATTTTTTGCCTCTTTGCACTTTTTAATGCAGTATTAAAACTTTGACAATTTTAAGCGAATTGCTTACTGAGTACCTACCTATGTATGTATGCATGTAGGTAAAGGACTGTTTCCTCAGTCTTGAAATTGAGACAGTGTTTCTTATATGTCAGGCATTTTAACAGCACAATTACTTAGGGATCAGTGACTCGTCACATGGACGTTATTGTGACTATATCCTTCCTTTTTTCTTGATATGTCGCACTCCAGGAGATTAGTCTTGCCTTTTCCACTTAGTCTTTTTCAGTAAAGTTGAAGCCAGCTATAATAGTGCTGCTTTAATACATGCTTTTTATACTCCCTTGGGCTTACTTTTTAGAGCCTTAAATATCCTTTAATTTCTTAGCAATTCAGCTTGGCAGGTATTGGCGAAAGAAGGTAGCCAAACAGACAGGAACAGATATTCAGTGGAACAGATAAAGCCCCTGTTTGAAAACTGCCCATGTCTGGACCTTAGGTTTATACGGATATACGACAATTCTGAAAGTTATTTTCTGTCTTTCGAAGTACTAATTGAAAGATCTGCTAACGAGAAGGTCTTAGATTTTTTGTGTTTGTCTGTTAGCAACAAGTTTTGTAAAAATTAATTTAAATAAAAAAGTAAATGTTTTTATAAAATAATAAAAACTAAAAGTGAAAAGAAAATTAAAAAGAAAAAAATGTTATTAGAACTTAAAAAAAAAATAATTAATATAAATAAAAATTAAATTACTTATAAAAATTCTTTCCAAAACCAAAAAGTCTAAATAAAAGAAATTAAATTAAAAAAGGATTATTGAAAAAATAATCTTAAAATAAAATTAAAAAAAAAAATCTTAAAAATCTTAGGTTAGTGAAATTAAATAAGGAAGAAATAAATTAAAATAAATATACTAATTTGCTTAAAATGGAATGAAATAAAAAATAATAAGAAAACTTTTAAACAATAAAAAACAATATACATATGAGCAGGATTTAATTTCATTTAGAGAAATAGCGTGTCGTGCATTTCCGCTGCAGTAGGTGCCGGAAGGGGAGATAGTAGATATGTATCTTGTATCGAATTGCCTACGAAGTGCCTTACCGCGTCTTACCTACCAATTTTCGAGACCCAGCTATGCTACCCAGATTGGATGCCTACAGGATTTTACCCGCCGTCGAAGGGAAGAGGCACTAAAAAACTACAACTAAATAAGCTGCATCTGCGAATATTTTTCCTCCTCCTTTCTTGAGGTTTGTGAATGAGAATAATTTTCTTGATATAGTTTATTTACCTAATACTAATAAAATTTGCGTATTCAAGGATGTTAGTATTCCAATTATTTTTTAGTTTTTATTCTTGTTGGCTTTCTCACCACACTCAGTTACAATGGAAGCAAATTCTTCATCTTCGGCAGCGGCGATTCGCTCTTCGTTGAGAACAAATACTGCCATGGTATAGAAGTCTCTTCCTTTTCAAGGCAAAACTTATGGCACATGCGCGCACACACACACACCTCAAATCAAATCATTTATTATTAAAAACCACGAATTGTAGACCACAGGAAATGATTGGCAGCATTTTATGAATTACGCCGACTGTAACAATTGCAATTAAATATGTAAAATAAAAATGAAAAAAAGTAAAACAAAACTGGTTCATAAAATGACCGCAGATTTAATTACAACTCTATGCTTAACTAGGTACCATGTTGTATTAAATATATGTACTATGTGGATCAATCAATGGGGGGATCTATGTACATACATATGTACATACATACGTACTTTAGAGGGTACCTATTGATTACGCCCTTTGAATGTGTGCTTTGCCGACATCGTTGAATAAGATTCAATTGCATACCATAAATATAGCAATCAGGCCGCTGTATGCTTCTAAACTCTGGTGCATACACGGTACAGTCCCTGCCTCCTACTGAACCCTTTTACTTACAACATTTTTCCCCATTTCCATTTCTCCCCTACACACCTACCAAACTGCCCAACAATCGCATAGATATTATCATTTTGTTCT
>NW_016171147.1:0-14834 GCF_001687245.7 Rhagoletis zephyria
AGTACAAAAGTAATAACAACCATATCAAAACTTTTTATAATATCATAACAAAAAATAGCAGTGAACAAAAAAATTTAAGTGTAGTATCACTAAGCATAGCTACCACCATTATTACACCACCATTACTCTTCTATGTACAATCATAGTTCAAAATTATGCGCCCCACTCTCCTTACTAACGATAACAGCAAAAAAACAAAACGGCATAGAGTGCACTTTTAACAATAAATAATTTGTATAGTGAAGAGGTCTGCAACAAGAACAAAAACTGAAAACAACAAACAAACGACTGCCATGAAGGACAAAGTTTTCTATGAATTGTGCGGACTTCGTCCTCGTAACGCTCAATAAATCGAAATTTACTAGTTACCTAAATAAATATATACACTTGTGTATTTGTGTGTTGTTGTTGTTGTTTGCTGCTTGTTTTTTTTTATAAGTATGGAGTGATTGAGATATTTAAAAAAAAAAGTAGCACAAACACAAAAATAATGGCTCCTTATCGTTTGACAAATATGACAAATGTAGTTTATTAGTGTTGGAAATTTTATGGTTAAAACTTTTTTTTTGTGTGATGTTGCACAAGGTTTTTTGCTATTGAGCTTTTTTTGACACAATTAATGAGTTTTTCATGGCTTAAAATTGATAATGGAAACCTGGGTATTAAATGTTGTTTGCAGTTTAAATCAGAATTTTCAACCGTTAAGGCAAATTATAAACTAAGTGCTTAAAAGCTTTGTGTGATAAAGTTCACTGCAAAGTGCTATACATTAATGAGGTTTGAGTTTTCAGTTAGCAAAAGAGGGTTGCAATCAAAAATCAAAGGCTTTAGATTAAAAGCAATTATATCAATGGAAATAAAGATAGTGCCTTATAGATCTTACGGGAAAGCTTACATTAGCTTAGCTTTGTGGAAGAAATTAAAAGTTGCTTCAAATTTATGCACATATGTAAATACATAAGAGCTTGAAAATTATTTAAAAGCTCTCAGCTCCAAAAGGAGCCACGCTCTAAGATTTTAAAAGATTGGATATTAAAACGTTTGTGATTTTAACTCACTTGAGTGCTAACTGTTAAAAAAGATTCTTCTAAGGCAAATATTTCTGATAAAGTTCAGTTGAAAATTGGTAATTTAACGGTTTTAAACCAAAAAGCTTTTTCTGTGAGCCTTATAAAGCTTCATCTTCTTACACAAAAACATTGTGGGCTTTTTTTGAGACCTTTTGGTTTTTGGAACAATTGACTTTTTAAAATTGGCAGCTTCTTACATTTAAATATGCAGAAAGCTTTTAAGCTCCACGAAAATTGTATTTTATTTGCAAAAAGAGAGTGTTTTCCTGTAAAACGTAATTTTGAGGTCAGAAAGCTTTTGAGCAAGAGAACCAATAATCAAATTCTTCTCTGTTTCTCACTCTTTTGCCCAAAACTCATACAAATATTTCCTGCTACCTGAAGCTTTTAATTAGCTAGCTGCAAAAATTGATAAACTCACGCAACTTATGTCATCTGCATAAAAGCAAGAAATTGTCATAAAGGAATAAGTTCCACAGAAACCAATTCGAATAAATTTAAAAAGCTCTACAATTTCACGTAAGTTTTCAGAGCTAAAAAGCTCCTCCATAATTGGAGTAATTTCATTATTTTCAAATAAGTTCATTTTAGTTAGGCTGGCTTTCTTTCCCTTTCGAGCCCTTTGGAAGCTTTCGCGGACTTGCTGAAATCATCAAAGAATTTTTCGTTAATTCGAAAGCTATACGATTTTATATCGATATCTATGGGATTTGTAAAGCCTTGGACAACTTACTGAAAATCGACCAAGCTTGGAAATAATAAGTAAGTATATCGCAAACATTCTAAAAGAACTATGAAATTAACCTAATTTGAAGTCTTTGAGTATTTGAAAACTTTTTTGAAATCAATAAAGCTTACAGAATCTTTTTTTACTTTTATACGAAAGCTACCGCCTTTCAAGGTTAAAATTAGTATAATTTTTAATTTGGCAAGGCCTTAAAAATTGGAAAAAGCTCAAAAGCTTTCTCGTCTAAATTTAGTGTATGAAGCGTTCGACATAGAACAGCGACGGGCACTGCCTTGCCCGTGGGCAAAGCTCTTTTAAGCTTTCTATATATTTTGTATAGACGCAACCAGATTAAAAGCTCTATCTGGCCATCGCTGATGTAAAATCAAGAAATGTACTCTTTTTAAGCTTTCGTTTAGTGAGTAATTAAAATATTAAGAGTTTTCTTTTGTTATTGCCAACTTAAAAACTCTCTAAACTGCAGGTATTTTCATGGTACTATAGACTAGGAGTACAAAAAACACCACCCTTTTTTTAGAAACACTGTTACAGGATACCCATGAAAAAATTGTGTCTAATAGGTTAAGTCACCAGTGCAACAATTAGCTTTTACAGCCTTTTAAGCTATACCCTTTCAAGGCTTAAAGCTTTATAAATTACTTGCATGCCTTTAAACACCCAAAAGTTAACACGCCAAAAAACACCCTTAAAATTAGTTAAATCTCAGCTTTTATGACAAAACTATCGCGCATTGCTTGCGTAATAAATCAAATGTTGCAGTGGCACGCGAGAATTCAACGCATACAGTAAAGCTGCATGACATAGAGCTATAAGCTAATAAAGCAACAAAAGTACTCGCTACATATGTAAGGCACTTAGACCAAAAACACAGTCGACTGTGGCAGAGTTGCAATTTCAAATATAAATGTAAGCTCGTATGTACATATATGTCTGCAGTAGCGTGCGAGTGCGTTTGCATTTATGGTGGACTTGCATGCACGACGTTTTGGGTTAATTATGCGGCGTTCGTGCATAGCGCAAACGGCAACACGTGCAACATTTGAACGCATCTCGCATTGCAGTGGCAACACATGCATACATACTTACATATGTACATACAATGGCATAAACAACAATGCAAAGCAGCTAACGGGACAACTGCAGGTATTAACCACAAATACACGTGCCTGCCTACTAACACCATCCGCCCATCCCTTGCATCTACATACATACAATAGCGTTGCAGCAGCAGTTGCAGCGAGAATTTTCGCGCACCATTTGTTGTCTTGTGGCAGTTACGCTTGGCTGGTGTGTATAAATGACATGTGCGCTGGTGGAATTTAGTTCAAAGTGTAGGGTGAAAATTGGCTGGTGGATTTTTTTTTGTAGGAGGCATGGAGATCAGCGCTCAGCATATTCAGTTTTGCCATTGTGCGCATGGTGGAGTTGCCACGTGTATAAGCAATTGATTTTTTACTTTTTTTTATAGATCAAAAATACACTCAGTTATTCTTAACACTTTCCGAAGTATTTGGTTGATGAGTTGCACAGTTAAGCGTATAGTGAAGTTTTTTTTCGACCCATCTCACACAAAGCTGTACAGACATCTGGTCATCGAGCCTCTACGGATTCTGCCCTTCACCTTGACCAACTAATCATCGATGGGTAGTCGAATACCTGATCACCCGTCCGCCTCTGCGAGGCCTTGTCGCTAGCGGTTGAGAGCAGATTCTGGGTTGCAAGGCTCAGGCTTTAATGTGAGTCACCTCGTATGACGTTAGTTCGAGGTGACTTACTTTCCGACTTCGAAATTCTCAATAGTTATTTATATTATCACCTTCAGTAGCAGGTGCAAGTTACTGCACTGACATTGGTTTGTTGACTGAGTCAATTAATCGGCTCAACCGGAACAAAATCCACCGCCACGCTATTTTCCAGTCGTTCAAATGTGTTTTTCGCGGACTCCTTTCACTGCGCAGTAGCCGTTTAAATCTTTTTGCACTAAGTCAGAAGTATTGTCCAACTGCACTGCTTTTACGAAGCATGCTAGTACCTGAGGCTGTACAACAAACGCTATTGGTGTCAGGGATCGTCGTGTTATCCATTCGCTCAGAGTCGTTCTCCAATGTTGTAACTGATGCACCTGATGACGAGCCTTCAGTTTCTACTTCTTCTTTAGTGGTGGAAGTTAGCAGGCCCATTGTTTATCTTCGCCGCTTCTATTGGGTCTGCCAGAGGAGGCNGGTGACTTACTTTCCGACTTCGAAATTCTCAATAGTTATTTCTATTATCACCTTCAGTAGCAGGTGCAAGTTGCTGCACTGACAATGGTTTGTTGACTGAGTCAATTAATTGGCTCAACCGGAACAAAATCCACCGCCGCGCTATTTTCCAGTCGTTCAAATGTGTTTTTCGCGGACTCCTTTCACTGCGCAGTAGCCGTTTAAATCTTTTAAATAATCTTAGTAACTTCTTCCGTCGAATTTCTAGTATTAAAGCGTGTTTCTTAAAGCTAAATTGCACTAAGTCAGAAGTATTGTCCAACTGCACTGCTTTTACGAAGCATGCTAGTACCTGAGGCTGTACAACAAACGCTATTGGTGTCAGGGATCGTCGTGTTATCCATTCGCTCAGAGTCGGGCTCCATGTTGTAACTGATGCACCTGATGACGAGCCTTCAGTTTCTACTTCTTCTTTAGTTATGGAAGTTAGCAGGCCCATTGCTTATCTTCGCCGCTTCTATTAGGTCTGTTAGAGGAGGCAGCAGCCAAACAAATAACTACAATAACTGCCAAATATACCTGTTTGTGACCGTTTTTTTTCCTTAGGCATAAAACTGATTTGAACGGGAAAGGGGAGGAGTTGACCATGACAGTACTAATACCATGAAAAGTTGAATTGAAGCTGACCTTCGACCGGTACACAGAGTATGAATACATTCCAGCGATCAGGCATATATGTATTTATCGATTCGTGGTGAGGAAGCGACAGCTTAGTGGTCCAACTCATGAGTGCTATAAGCCACCGGCGGTGCCTGCGGGTGGACGGCATCTCAAAAAGGATTGACTACGAAATGTCTTATCCTAAGCTGCAAAAATTGTGAAAGTTTGACTTTCAACTAGGAAATTTTTATTTTTTACCTTTTAAGAGCGAAATAAAAACATTTGCCAAGGAAAGAGTTCAGACACCGAGCCCTGACAACTCAAGGTATAAAATGTTAGCCTCCATAATATATGCTAACAGTTCCTTAGTACAAGAATTCCTGCCATTAAAGGCATCGACTGTGGAAGAACTGAAGTACTACAGTCTTAGTTCGCCCAACGCCGGACAATTACACATACTGTGCTCCGACGGCTCATCGTCTTCAGGACAAAGACGGAAATCCATCTCTGTGGATGGGCCAATACGGTGCATGTGACAGCGTAGGAGATTATGATCGGTTAAGTAATCAATAAGCACCTCGTTGCTGGCTCTATGTAAAAGATTTATATCAAAAAGTCTAGCCAGTCTTAGGCCACCTATCTCCTTCCAGTTCTTAGTTCATTCTGAGTGTACTCACGTTCCNCAAGTGCACACGTTGAGCCTTCCCTAGCCAATTGGTCGGCGACCTCGTTACCTGCATTTCCGCAGCGCTCTTTCAAACCCTTTTCAAGGTTCAATATGCCCTTCATCTTTGATTCGTCTGTGTACCAGTAGCTTTGGATTTTATAAAACTAAATTCTTGACAAAATTTGTTTGCCCCAATGCACTGCATATATTTGAAAAAAAAAAATCAAAAAAATAAATAAAAATAAAAAAGTGTTGCTCACCAACCGGCAGCAGTAGCAATATTTTGTTGCCACAACCAGACAGCATTACATATCTCTGCAACTCTTCGCGCCCACTTCACCAACTATCGCTCACACTACGCTGGCCATGGCGCTGCTGCATGGTGTTACTGCAAAGCGCACAATTACGACCGGATGCGACGAGTATGGTAAAAGCAAAATAAAAATTGTAACCAACTTAGTGGCTGGCATTTCCGCTGTGGCCGCAGCTGCTATTGCTGCTAGAAAGAATACTCAGCTATCACGAACAGACATACATACGAACATGTAGGTGTGTAAACATATTTCGCGTTTCTGAAATGCCAACGCCGACGCCGACGCCAGACATCCGCCACACCATTTAGCGCTGTTATGACAACACAGACAGCCATGGCGTATGAGTGACCTTCCACACAGTGAAAGAGTTGCTGCTGTGGCTGCTAGCGCTTGGTAGGTCGTAGTACAAGTAAAAGAGCCATCAGTTCTAATATAGAATTTTTCAAAAATTGTATGTGTTTGTGTGCGTTTGCATTCATACAGGCATACATATGTGCATATATAAATTCTATGGATGTCTCACTAACACACGTTGTATACTCACTCATTTATGTGGTCTGCACAGTGACCAACAAATTGTTTGCATGACTGCCTGGCAAATGCTTGAACTGTAATTTAACGCAGACGTGCCGAGCTTTTACAGTCGACAGCCATCATAAATTTGTGTAGCTCAGTGGCGGCGGGGGCACTATTTTGCATGTGTGCGTCTATGCGTGTGTGTGTTCCTTTTTCATCGACATTTTGTTTTTGCTTTTTCTGCCAGTTGCTTTTAGTTTTTACTCTAAAACTACACACGTCTGTCGGTCGTTTAACGAGGGACAAATTAACGCCACACAAAACATTTATGTACATTTTAATAAATTTGTGTAAATACATGTTTGAATTTGTTTAAATTGTAACAAATTGCTAAACAAGTGGGAGCTTTTGACTGAGCCGGGTGGCGAAGGGTGATGATGGGGAGGAAAAATGATGGCTGATAGTATTTCATGAATTTTTTATGAAACGGTGCTAATGAATTGGTGAAAAATAACATCGCTCTACACTCATTAGTGGCGTAGTATAGGTAGCAGATCGAGCCAGCAGAATAAGTATCGATTTTATAACGTAAAGGAGGCTTCAAGTTGTGTTTATACTTTCATAGCGGCCACCACTCTATGTAGCTGTTCGTGAATCAGATTGTTGCAGTAAAAAAAAATCGCTTGGATATGAGATACACTGAGAAAAAAGTCAGCTAAGTATAACCAAATACTGTAATTATAACCAACTCATATATTGAGGGAAGCATATTTACTAACTCTAACTAAACTCTTTTCTCAGTGTACCTAATTACCGAAGATTTACCTCCATCCATCCAAGAGTCAACTTCTCCTTATAAGATTATTGGCTTAATTTGCCTCTAAAAAAGAGTAAATAACATTAATTCAGCGTCATTGTCTTAGGCAAAATGATTCTAATTCAGAATAAAGGACCTATAAACCTGTGGTAAAACCTCGAAATGTTTTCGCATTCACAGGTAATTTTTTTTAATGCCCATACATATTAAGTTTGCAATTTTTCACCTACCGGTTTTTAGAACAAGTTGAAAAAAGGTTTAAAATAAAATTGGTTCAAAATATGTATGTGATTTGGCTACATACAATACAATTTCACGAGGAATAATTTCGTAGAACATTTGTACCCATTAGCTCTCCCAATAAAGGGTCGTTTCGATCCCTTTTTTTTTGAATGTCTGAGTAAAGTGGCATTTCGGAGGTCGCTAAAGGGTTAAGATGTTCTAGTAAATTATTAACCGGAAAATTTCTCTATGGATATTCTCAGACAAAGTCTTTATACAAGGAACATGATTACTCCTCGTAAAATTTTACTATATCGACCCAAGCGGGATATTTCGCTCCGATAAGAATTTCAACCCTTTTTTCCACTTATTTTAGAAACACTCTGCCAAAAAATTGAACACTTAATATGGCTCTGAGAATGCAAAAATATTTGAAGGTCTTACTACGCGCGTCTAGATCTTTCATCCTGAGTTGGAATCATTGCTGGTGCACTGTATAAGTAATTAAGCCACTAAATCAGGCGCCGGGCCTATTTTTTGTTTCTACGCATTTGTTTTTATTCTAGGCCTTGCGAAAGACTCATTTTCGCAGACACCAAGACAGATTGCGATTGGAAGGGAGTAAAAGTTGCAAGTGTAATCTTGCATCCAAGCAACGTGAGAATTTATTGAATCAGTATAAGCTGAACATTTTGATGCCAGTCAGGATGGTCGGAAGCTCCGTTAATCGGTGCCCATGCCGATGATTAGAAGGTCTCTTCGTTATAAACCAGAGGATTGCCATTCTGAGGCCCATGGTCATACTTCTTTTTAATTGGATCAACCTTAAGAACCTTAACCCTAGAAGATCTTTAAATTGACGAAGGAATCTTACCGTGGTAGGTATTAAGTCGTTGGGCTTCTAAAGAACTCTTCTTACTGATCTATGTAAAAGACTTCCGGTTGAAGCGCAATTCAGCTACTCATCCTCTGCGGTGAAAGCCGCGCATACTAGCTGTTGCAGCTTGTTGCGCTCGGATTGGGTGGCTTTCACCTACATCTGACTTTAAGGAGTGGAATTTCGGTTAATGTAATTACAGGCCTAGCAACTCCCCGAACACTAGAAACCGCCCGCTGCTGAGTGGAGGCTCAACTGGTAGTAGCCTCGGCTAGAAGGTCAGACTAAATACTTAATTCTGATACCACGAGGTTCTGGAACCTTTGGAGTGTGCTCCAACCTGCTCATTGCGGTAGGCCATCAAGCGTTATGTCGGCTAGATGGGGAGTTGCAACGCAACCATAGTACGGTAGAGGATTTATATAGGCTTCGGGTCGTCCAAGCTTGTTAGTGCGTTCGCCAATTGGTACCGGAATACTGAGTTGATCTGCTTTGCTTCTCGGTGGTTCCTTGGCAGCTACCCACGCTAAACTCACGTAGACTCTCTACGGCCACGGAAAGTTTTCAGCTAGAGTGTAATTACCAAATACTATCACCGAGCTTCCGGCAGGTCCGCAGAGAAATGTCTCTCTCTATTTAGCATAGGCTTATGGTGCGATTAGTCCACGGATTTGCCGTTTTCTGAGGAAGATATCACCGCAAAAAATTGAGTTGATTATTTGCAAGTGAAGGTGCTATTTGGCATAACCAAATTTTATAAGTTAGAAGTCGAATACATACTCAACAAAAATTTTTCAAAAAGCAAGCAATTTCAAAAGCAATTGCATTTCCTGTAATCTACGCTGCAATTCATGCTCAACGCCACACAAAAGGATATTCATTTACATGTGTACATATATGTGTATGTAACATACAATAAAGGAAGCGCACAAGGAAGCCTCGTCAGCATAGATGGTGCCTGCATTCATAGGAAGTACATTTGGTCACATCGAATCGAATGATGCCACTATGCAACATGGCAACATGCAACGGGCGAGTCAAGGCAACAGCCAACCAACGGATGTGAGTGCAATGAAACCTTTGATTCGATTGCAACTGCAGCAATAGGCGAACGAACAATGCAACAAATTGCAAATGAAATGGACAATACGAAGGCAATACTAGTGAGCTAATGTCTATATATTGATGCTGACATAAGCGGACATATTACATATATGTGTTGGAGGGATGTGTGTGTGTGTTTGTGTCTGCGTGTGGCGACAAACTGTGGATTCCTGTCTGGACGGGATATCCCCAAAAGGCGAGCTGCCATCACGTGTGTAACTACGATCTCTCTTGGATGGGCTCTCCTCACAAGCGTGCATCGCAGTAAACCATATGTGAGTGCGCAACGGCAACTAGCACGCCTCTACATGTGCAATTTAGCTAGCCAATTGTTCGACTACCCATTTCTATTCACATTTCCGCTCAGCGAATGGCCAATGCTGCCGCTGCATTTGTCATCGTTCGATACACGCTTTCATTTGTTCATCCATTCATGCATTTTGTGCATTCAATTCGCCATTCATTTTGCCATTGATTCCCGCATCAATGCACTCTCCATTTGATGCTGCGCTTACCCACCCCCACTTCGCGACTATTTCTTCCACTTTATTACCCATTCATTTATTCTCTTGTCGCTGCTGGCACTACACTCTTATCTGACCTTCGCCTTTTTTCCATGCAATCTGCAGTCAATTCATTTTGTTACTCATTCTCCTTTCCATTCACTTGCGCACTTTTTCTTGATCGACTAACTAAAGCTCGCCATTTTTTGTTGCTTACCAGCTCCCAGCTCGAATTGCCAATTTTCCATATTGACATCGTCATCGTACATGCTACATGCCACATGCAACAACATTTCCAATCAAATTCTGATTGCAAATTGCATGTGAATGCAAACGCAAACAAAAAGCTATACAAAAAAATAAAGAAAACAACAGCAGTTCGTACAACCGAACCAAGCAAGCTGCCTTCGAATAAAAAGTCACCTCAAGCAAGAAGATGCAGCCGCAGCCACAGCCTCACAACAACAATGCAAAACAAACAACTAGATGCAATGGAAGCGCAAGAAATCAAAAAAAAAATATGCTTCTACTATTGTCCAACAAAAAAATTGCTTTGGTCTATGGTAGAGAAAAAAGAGTTAAATTCCAATTGCAATGATCAGTTTCAGCATTTCATTTTCGTGTTTTTCGTTTAACTCTGCCTCTCACTTGGCAATTTTTGCTTATCGTACATAGCACTTCTCGGGGCACTGAAGATGAAACCAATGCCTATTTGCCAATTCACACATTCGAGCACAATCTTATGTACTTAAATGCGAAGCGATTGTGGAAAATAGATGTATGATTGTACATAGCTACAGTGTATGTCAGATTAATCCATTCATTGATTGTAGTGAAACTGGGTTTTGATTAAGTTGGGTCAAGAGGACGGAACGGAAAAGATTTTTAAATGCAAAATGGAAATACTTGCCGACACGGTTTTGCAAATAATTTTAATTTTCTGCATTTAAATTTATTGATATAGTTGTCGATAAATAGGTTATAAAAAATTATTGTTATCGAAAGTTAACGTAAACTTTTATCAATAATTTATCGACCGCTTATCGATTACCTATCGACTTATATGGTTATAGATAAAACCAAGAAAACACATTTTCTGATTTTGCTTTGAAAATATTTTTCGTTCTCTGCATTTAAATTTATCGATATACATACTTGGCGATGAAGTAGATATTAAAAAAAATCCTTTTTGAAGGTTACAATATTTTCTAGATAAATTACTATCAATTATTTATCGACTGATACGCTTGTCCAATAACTATCGACTTCTAGGGTTATCGCTATGTTTATCGATGATTATTAATATGGTTATAAAAGAAGTTTTTTGGTATATGTAAATTTTTATCGATAATATATCGACCAATATCGATTATCTACTTATATGATTATCGATAAAACCAAACCTGTTTGCTGGTTTCATAATATTTTTTGTTTTCTGCATTTAAATTTAGTGATATAGTAATCGAAATGTTATGAAAATATTACCGATGCAATTATCGGTACTGATCTTTATTATCAATTTATACCCAAACCGGTTTTTCTTCAAACCAAACATGAAAGGTATGACAGAAATACTGTTCCAAAATAAATAAAACACATCTAACGAAAGAGTTTATTCAAGCTTCCTCATGCGGTTTGGTCTAATAAAGATCTGCAAAAAGGGTTTTATTTAGATATTCTAAATTCATGAATGGACTTGTTTTCCACTGATTTTATCCAGGGACCGAGAACAAACGGTATGATCGAAACTAAATTTCGTTTTTGTAGATTTGTTCCCAAGAACGATTAAAAACCCAAACTAAAGACTCAGGAACTTTCTGACAGAGAACGAAACAGGAACAAATCTTCGGTGAACTATTCATGAAGAATGCAAGCGAGCACAAAACTTGTTTTGTTCTTATTTGTTACGCCTTGAAAACGTTATCGATACTTTCGTTCTCATTCGAAAAGTTCCTGGAAACTTCGTTTTCATTCTGTTCGCCTTGAGAACATTCTTGAAGTTTTGTTCTCATTTTATTCTTTTTGAAAACGTTTTCGAGAGCTTTGTTCGCATTTTGTTTCTTGCGGAAACGTTTCCAAGCCTTTTGTTGCTATTCAAACTGCTCTCAATACTTTTGTTCACGTTTGGTTCTTTTGCGGGAACGTAATTGTAACTATGCCCAACACAACAGTTCCTTCAGGAACCTATAATTGTCTAAAAAAATTTACATAAATCCCATATTTGCCTGATTTACGCTTCCAGTCCTGTTCACACAAGTCTTTGAATGTATTTATGTATGATATTTTCAAATTCGCAAACACACACACACACAAATGTTTACATATTTTTCATATCATGCCTTCGAAGATTTTCATTTGTTTCCACTAGACTTCGCACTCTCCTCTTTCCAAACAAATGATAGCCGAGCTAGCAAATCGTAGCAAGCGAGCGAGCTTCTTTCTAAGTGCAAACAAATGTTTTTACAAATCGTTTGCCTATTTGCAAGCGCATGCAGGCATGAATTTGTAAATTTCTGCTACAAAACAACAAATTGCAGTTGGTCGTTTTTGCTAACCATTTGGCTTTTTCGTCTTAGCCAACGGCTGTGTGTGGTTCTTTACGTCTTTTGGCAATGAGATTGCAAAATTCCAAATCCAAATCATGCGTTTCGTTGTTGTGTACGAGTATTTATGCATTAGAAGTAGTGAGAGGCGTGCGTGGTCGCAATAATATTGCGCATTCACTGCAGCTGTGTAAAATTGTTGTCGGTTTTTGTGGGCTGGACAGTCGCATGAATCTATGTATGTATGTTTGTAAGTTCATATGTACACAGTAATTTACACTTTCATTATGCTTTCGGCAAACAACAAAGAGTTTTATTGCTTTTTGTGCATGAACTGAGATGCCTTGAAGCATGCAAAGTGATTGTGTTTTGTGCATGCGTGAGTAGCAGACAATCGATATAGTAAGGAATAGTGAAGATTGTCGAATTTAGAAATTTAAGTGAGCTTCGTATGTATGTATTTAGAAACTTTAGAACATATATTTAAGCGAAAAAAGTGAATATTTATTTGTAAAAAAAAAATTTTTAATTTTAATTAAGTATTTTCACCCACAGCTAAAATTCATAAGCAATCAAGGAGAAGGTTGCCACCCAAAAAATAAATTTTTTAACGATTAAACAGCTGGGCGTCGTAATGTATTAAAGGGAAAAGTTTGGAAAGGCTTCATTATAAAAATGTTTCTTGCCAGAGTTGCCACCCATTTTAAAAATAAGGTTGATATTAACTAACTAAAATACTACGATATGACTATGAACGAAAAATTTTAAATAAAAAACACATAAAGCTATAAATATTATCAAAAAGAGTTGCCACCTCTCTGTAGAGCTAAATTATTAAAATATTTTCTTAGTTTAATGAAAACTTTTAAATTTATTACGCACTGCAAAACAAGCACGAGCGAATAAAATTCATTCCAAACATATTTTCGAATAAGGTTCCCATTGAAAAAAAAAATTTACAATTTATTAACCACAATTTGATTTAAAAAGAGTGTTAACTAGTGCATATGTGTGTCTAAATATTCGCATTTTCGTTTCAAATATATTTTTTTTTGTGTTGCCACTTATTCACAAAATTTAAATTACATATTTAACTATATTCGTTAAATACAATTTTGTGTATTGGTATCAAACGATAGGTACTCACCTTAAGGTAAAATTTACTCGGTCATATTTTTGAAGAGCGTTGCCACCTAAAAAAATGATAAAACTTATTTAAATAAATTTTGAAAAATATTTTGTACATATTTGTATACATATATTCTCGAGGTTTAATGAGATAGCTTAGAAATAAATTTTTTAACTTTCAGTTGTACGTAAACGACTGATTTAACCTAAATATAAGACTTAACCCGCGCGGCGCAAAAATGCCAGGTGGTAACCGTCTTCAAAAGTATTTTCAAGCTAAAATCTCTTTAGATCCCTTTCGTTTCTCATTGTAATACATATTTCATATAACTGATGAACTAAATCGAACTTGATATTATAAAAACGGGCAACTCTCCTAAATACTGTGCAGAAATAAATCCTTTTCAAACCCATTTCGAAAGACACCCATCTTTTAATAATTTATTTATGTCCTTAAATAATTTGAATTTAACTTTTTCAACAGTTGGCAACCCTCTTCAAACACCCCAAAAACTGCTAAACGTTCAACCTAAAGATTTCTTATCTATAATTTAATATTTCATTTAGCTTTTGTATAACTTAAATAAACTCGACTTTAAAAACAGGTGGCAACTCTTCAAAATATTTTCAACTACTAGATAACTTATTAAACCTCTTTCGACTGTCACCCATAAGGTGATACATTTTTAATTAAAATTAAAATTTTAATCTTTAAACAGGTGGCAACCCTCCTATTTGTAGTTCAGAAATAAAGCCGTTTAAAAACTATTTGGGTTGCCACCCAATAATGGGGTAATGCAATGTGTTGTGGAGCTCACTTTTTAAATAATTTTAGTTAAAATTTAAAAAAAACTGGCAACTCTTTTCGAAAAAGCAAAACTCTTCTGCATATCTACAGCACGAGCTATTTAATTAGGTACCTAATTTTTGAACGTGTGAATCCAATGAAATTGTTTTCTGAATAATTTTAGTAAAATTTTTTACAGGTAGCAACTATTTTCGGAAAAGTAAAACCTGAATTCCTCCAGGCATTTATTTCCTCATGCCAGTGGCTTTTTATTAACATTATAAAGCAGCTGCTGTCTGTCCGCTCTCTTATTAATAACTTTCAATACTTCAAATTCAAGGCTTTAATATTTTAACAACTTTAAATGTAAATGCACTATACCCTCGAGAGAACACTGAATATAGGTACTGAAAATCTAAAATTCAGTTATCTAAAAGCGGAAATAATTAGTTGGCTTCATTTACGTTCGCTTACAAGCTAAATTAATTAGCTTAGTGGCTAACATATTTAGTTGTCGAGAGCTGCTATATAAATATTTTATAATTTAATTTGCAGCTAATTAAAAGCACAATGTAACAAATACATACGCACATAAACAAATGTACTCTTACATACATAGTTGCATGCTTAAAATTTTAAATTTATAACCAAATTCAATTTGCAAAGCGACAAAGTGC
>NW_016171148.1:0-14833 GCF_001687245.7 Rhagoletis zephyria
CCTGCCAATACCACTTCAAGGCGCCGCCGGAAACCAGAAGGTGAAAGTCCGTGAAAAGCTGGAAGAAAGAGATTTTGTTCTGGTCACGCAGTTTTTCGACGCGGAATAAAAAGCTCTCTACACTCATGCCCTTGCTTGTGCCATCGAACTTAATATGCCACTTCTCAAGATCAATTTTCTTCCACCTCGGTGGCTCACTCGAAACCTGCTCACACCTTCGGCAGTTCCCACTATTACTCTGCTCGTCACCACAAACCCCTGCTTCTTTTGCTCGTCCTCTGTCCTCCGGGTTGATGCCACCGTTGAACGATTGCCCAGTGCTTGAGCGGACGTTTCCATTTCCGTGACTCGACCGCTGAGATTCGCAGCATTCTCTCTCATGTGCCGTACCTCGTTCATGCACTGCGACATCATTTCGTTGTGTTGCATCATCATAGCCGTTAGCCGGCTCAGTTGCTCAATGCTTGTCGCAGTGCTGGCAGGCTCACTCCTCTGAGTTTTTGAACCACCAGCCTCCGAGTCCCTGGGCGGATCGCTCCCCGTGAGGTCAATGCCCCCCATCGCTCCTGGATCTCCGTCTTGGGACATCTGGCACAACAAATCAAATTTTTGGGAAAAACTAAGACTCTCGCTTGATTGCGAAATCGATATCTCGTTAGTGATAGCTACGCGGTTCTGTTGTTCAGATTCGATAGCCCCAAAAACTCTACTAGCGCACCTATTAAAAAAATCGGATGGAATGAAATCCACTGGACGCTCAATTCCTGTCGCTGGGGTACGTGCGTATAGCGCTAGTTTGCACCTTTTACATTAGCAAGGAGTATGCGGCGTATCCCTCGTATGCTAATCCTGGAGGTCCTTTTGCGTTCCTTCTGCTGGCGAACTGAAACACCAAAACATCTTTTTAGCACTTTTCCTAAGGTTTCATAGTTCTGCTTATACATGTTTGCAGGCATACATACATCCGAACATACATATGCATCTACGCATTTACGCTTGCCTGTAAACATGTATCCATGTTAAGTCTAATGCCAGTGGCCCTTTCATTTTTTTTCTTCATTCTATTGAAATATTTAAACTTACCTCCAATTCCAACTTGTTTAGCTCCTCCACTTGAATATGGGGCAAGACTCAAATCGTCGGCGGTATCGCAAACCGCTTTATCACGGCACCGATTCACTTCTTTAAAAAAATTACTTTTCTTTTACTTAGCACTTCCGCACGTTTACTCTTGCTACGACACCGATTTAACCGCTGCCCGTCACCACTATCTTTTGGATGCCGTTTTCCGCCTCCAGGGCCTTTTATAAGGGTGAATTAGCCGAACACTTTTCACTCAAATAAACCGCAATTCGCACCGAAATCCCATTGCCAGTTATCGCATTCACACGCACACACCTACACCACTCATCAGGACACATGTTGCTAGCGCTACATGATGGGCGACTTTTTATACAATGTTGCCGGCATTTATGCGACAGCATGGCTGCTTTGCGTACACACACACACTGACAATCTCCCTTCCGTTCAAGTGCAGGCGTGCGTATCAGGTACTGAAGTGGCGACAATAAGCACAGTAAAATAATATAAAGTGTGCTAGCTAGCAATGATATTCTATTTCGGTACACTTATTTGGTAATTTATTATCATAATTATCATAATTTTTTCTTTCATTTGACAAGTTTTTAGTGAGAACTAACTGATTTGAGAAAAAAAACATGTCAAGAAATTTTTGCCGCTGTGCAAAAGCACACATAACGTTGCAGTACTGATGTTTTCAGTCCCTCGGGATCAGTTCGGACGGTCAAATTGTTCGGCCGAAATCGGTCGGCCTATCGGATGCAATGTGCGCCTAGTGTAATAGTACATAAATAGTGAAATTTTCACATTTAGAATATTTACTAGAGCAAAGAGTTTGGAAGCATATAAAATAAGTTTATTATGTACAGTGTAAATTGCACACAAAAGTCGATGCATCGAAAAAAATACATCGATATATATCGGAAGATCCAACAGCCTAATCATGTATCTCGAAGCGAACGTTCGTTTCGTCTGCCAGACGTTTCGTTCGTGTGTTGGTAGTATGTAAGTCGAAATCGTCTGGCAGCACGAAAACAGCTGATCGTTACGTAGTTTTCGTCTAGTTTGGAATTTTTTAACTTGGTTTAAGGAAATATATTAATATTTATGCTTGTAGCGCTGAAAAAAACTACAACCACTCAATTTGAAGTACTGGTAAAAGAAATGGAGAGAAATCCTGACCTGCCTAGAGGTGTTGCAGTGTTTGGATCTGATCGAGGAAGGGTAGAGGAGCGGTGGGAGGAAATTATGAGGAAAATTAATTCTCATGGTCCACCTACAAGAACGGCCGTCGAATGGAAGAAAGTAAGCATAAGTGCATAAATTGTATGTGGTAGATAAATGCTTTCGCACTATTTCCATTTTACTGACATTGAATTTTATTTTATTTTTATTTTTCAAAATATGGGCTGACTTGAAAAGCCGGACAAAAAAGAAGATTGCCGAAAACACACGAAGCCTTACTGCTACCGGTGGTGGCCCATTCCGTCACTCTCCGCTTTCCGAAATGGAGCAGGCCATAGACAGCCTGGTTTTTATTTCAAGGTCAGCAGCCCCGAGCGGCAGAGTTTTAGGCATTCCTTCGACGGCGACCTCTAACATGTCAAGACATTCGTCGTTGGAGGAAATGCCTGAATCGCCAACACTTGACCAACGAAGGCAACAAACAACCACCCTTCAATCTCCTATAAGGCACAACCAACCACCACCAGTGGGAGTAGTGACTCCCACTACACAGACAACCCGTCCTACACCAACGCACACGTTACGTTCCACTAATAGGAAGCGCACCTTCCAAGAGACAGTGGCTGAATCTGCCAAAGTCCAAGCAGACGCCGCTAAAGTGCAGGCTGAGGCTGCAAAAAAAAATGGCAGAGGCATCAATGCTGCAGGTGGATGCAACAAACAAATTAACTGCTGCAGTGGAACGCCAATCTGCAATTTTTGAAAAATTTTTGGAGTACTTCCGGAATTATTTTTAATACCACTATTGTGAGAGTATTGAAGTGATATTTTGTTTTTTTTTTTGTGTAAATATTTTTTAGATTTAAGTGTGAATTGATATTTTGTTGCATTTACTTAGTTTATATGTAGAGTTAGGATTTAAGACTGAAAAGATATTTTGTTGAATTTTTATGTAAATATTTTATTAATTTTAAGACAAATGAATTTTGCTGGTGTACCTGAAATCTAGACACACATACTTTATAATAAAACTGCGTTTATAACAAACTCTCTGCTATTCTCATTCTAATAAGGGCAGCTGTATTCGAAATGTTACTGTTTTCAAGTTCTTCTTTGTAACTAACAAGATTCTCCATATCTGGGCTCTCCAATGGAATTTGATGTTTGAAAAATATACAAACGTTATGAATAGCACAGCACACATTTACAATTTGGCTGCGTTTCTTTATACATTCCGGATAATCCCATTTCACAGCCGGAATAAACAGAATGCGTTTGAAATATACGTCAACATATCATCAGGAACGTTCTAAAGAATAAATAAACAGAAAAGTTTATACCAAACGTTCAGAATGAATAAAGAAATTCAGCCTTTGTGTAACTTTTTCTGGTGAATAATGTAGCCTTCTCGAGCCAATTATACATCGAAATCGATTTTTCAAAACACCGAAACATCTCTCAATTACATTACGAGCTTTCGAGTGCTTTGTGTTGTAAATTCGTCGAATTTCATGTGCTGCGCTTCTGAATGGCGTCATCAAGTATGGCTGCAAGGGGTAACCAGAATCATCTACAAAAACTTTCATTGTCAGTAATAGTTTGATAGCCTTTTTAAGTTTTAAAACTTACCGAGTAGCCATGTGTTGGATTTTCCATTGTTATAATCAGATTTTAGCTCCTGTTCTGCGTGACTCACATTCCAAACAAATGAATCATGATTCGCCCCTGGATGCCTAGCGTCAACAAATGTGATTACCATGTTGTGATCGCAGATCTGTAAGGAAACTCAGTTTGTGTATATGTATACTTGTAAAGATAGTAAATCATTAACCTACCGCCATTACATTAAGACTGTAAAAACCCTTGCGGTTGAGGTATAAATAGTGGTTGTCACTTCCTGGCGACTTAATACGAACGTGTGTTCCATCAACACAACCAATAACCCCAGGTATTCCGTATTTCTCAAAGAAATATTCTTTAACTGCATTTTCCTCATCGATGTTTCTCCTAAAATTCACCCATTTCTGGCAAAAATGGTCCTCAAAAATATTTAGGCATTCCCTGATCACGTTGGCTGCAGTTGACTGCCCCATCGACGAAATATTTTCGTTACCAACAGATTTTTGGTAACTGCCGGTGGCGAGAAATCTTAAAAAAGTCCCGAGTTTTAGCTGGTGCGATAGGTGGGTGCTTCTATGTGATGGAGCCATGTGCTCTTTTAATTCGTTTAATATGTATTGGAATATTTCTTTATTGATTCGGAAATTTGCAACAAATCTAGAAACGAATACATTGTAGCATACAAAAATGATTTGCTAATCTTGAACTTACTCAGTCTCAGGTAGTTCCATTACATTGGTGTGGTCTCGCAATCTCCTCCTCTGTATCCGCCTTTCCCTTTCTTCGGATTCCTCGGCGTCTATTAGCGCTATAGCAATACATTTATAAAAATTTATTTTCCTTATATTTCTTTCCGCAACACAACCAAAACACTTTTAAGCAAAACCAAAATGTAAACAATTCCGATGTTGCCGATTTAAAATAAAATGCATTGAAATAAGCTATTAGAAATCTAAGAAAAACTCTTTGGAAGTACATCAAAATTTCATCCGGCAACATCATACAACGTAACCGAGACGATTGCAACGTAATCGACGTAAAGACAAGACGAAGACGAACGACAGAGTTACAAAAGCAATCCGTGACGATATCGCCTACAGACGAATCGTTCGTGCGGCCTATCGTTCGAGATACATAATAAGGCTGCCAAAGCATCGGTTTTATTCGATGCATCGAATATCAAACATCGATGTTTCTGATGCATCGATATTTTTTCTGAATCCTTCACTTGACGTTTCCTGCTGTCGAATACGGTCGGTGTTACAGTAGCTACACACGACGAGCATATCCGCGCACATGCGCGGCTTGCGGGTCATGCTCGTCGTTTGTAGCGTGGTTTGCGAGCATCGCATTGGAAACAAAAACAACAACCTCACTTTGTGTTGATGCTTGCAGTGTGCACATCGCGGATAAATGCATCCAAGCCATGTGCGTTAATTGAATTTTTGATAAATGAGGCTAAATTACTATATGTATATGTATGTACATACATATAAGTAAAATATAAATAAATTTAAGTAACACATACATAAAAAACCCTAAGTCATAAGTATTTCAATTGCATCATCCGCGTCTTTCCTTTCCATGTTTACGCTTTGAGTACAAAATCACTTATGAGCCGCTCGCCGTCTGTAGCAAACGACAGCGAGCATGTTGGCGCACATGTGCGCGGATATGCTCGTCGTGTGTAGATACTGTTATGCAGACAAACTTTTGTTTGGCAAATTAAATGGCGGCTGCTTACGGCGCGTTTACATTAGACAATGAAGACAATAAAGAAACACGTATGAGTTGTCAAAACGCTGATAATTGTATCCGTGGCGTAGGCATCCTAACAATAGTTAAGACAATTCATTTTGAGCAAAATGTCGAACGTGAACGTTGAATTATAAGTTGCAGAAATCCGCATTTCGCCCGAGCTATTTAACTTAGGGTTTACACCGGACAATATTGTCAAGACAATTATGTCAAAATTATGTGTTTGTTGTAAACAAGGCGAATTCATATTACAACAAACACATCATTTTGACACAATTGTCTTGACAATATGGTCCGGTGTAAACCCTAAGTAAGCTAAAAACTAAAAAATAATAAAGAAGAGACAAAATTATGGGCTGTTTTTGCTTACGCGTAAAAGCACATTTAGCGCGTTTAGCTCTAAATGCTACTCTAAATGTACATACATACAAAATTCGTCACCTAAATGCAACTAAATGCAACTCCATTTTTGCACTAAGAATCTAAATGCTAAGAGCGACCCTGTGGTCAGTGTTGCCAGGTCTTCGGCATGAGAAAACGTCCCTCTTGGTCTGAAAAAACCTCATTTCGTACCCAAAAACGTCTTTTTCAAATGTATGCACTCAGAATTGTTCTTATTAAACTTTTATTGTATACAAAGGTACACAAGTATATATGTAAGGTATATTAAAATGTCATTTCGACAGAGCACATTTAAAATTCATTGTAAACTGGTTTGAGATCGTTAATATAAAAAAAATTGTATAAATATCGTCGTTTAAAGTACAAAACCGCGTATCGTCATTCTGCAAACCGCGTAACTGACATTGGCTGCCAAAAATTTGATTTGCTCACACAATCTCTTGGCTCAATCCGTATCCATTCGTCCTGAAATATACTAGCCAGAAATGCGATTGCTTTATAAAAAAGAGAACCATTTTGAAATATGAGTGTTTTTACCCTCTAGAAAATAATTTCTACAACTTCACATACGCGGTTTTGCATTTTGTTGATACGCGGTTTTGCACTTTAAACGACGATATGTACACTTGTGATCACCTGATTAAGTCATCAATATTTTGTTCGATTGTGGCTGATTTTCTTTTGTTTATTTAATGTTTATTATTTTTCCATAAAAGCCTAGCTATAAATCCACATTTCAAACTTTGTGCAAAAATTATAAAAAAAATCTGCAAAGTTTCAGCTAGATTTTCAACTTTTTATTCAGATTTTTAAGAATTTTTTTGAGTATGCAGTTTGATAGCCCTTTATTTTCCAGGGTAATAATGTCCAAGTTTTAAATTGCTAAAGAATCGCGTTGATTTTTAATATTTTTTTACTCTTGTAGACATTTGGTTAGGTGGTCGGTTGTTGAAAATGCTAAACTACGTTCTGCTAAGAAGGAGCATAGCAATATTTCAGCCTTTTTTGCGCTCATTGCATTTTCAATGAAGTCTTAAAAAAGTCGCTTACTTTTTTCTAACTTTTTATGCTGCTACAGCTTTTTTGGTGCTTTTGCGAACGTGCGTTTTGCAATAGATGAGCTCTTCCTGATTTGGTTTTTAATGTGCAATTGCAATCATTGCAATAAGCCTCGTAACCTCAAGTGTTTACAAAACCAGCCTTTGAAAGCGGGATCCTTAGTCCCAGAATCAAAAAAAAAAAAATGCGCGCTCGCTTGGTTTGCATCGTATTTAAGTCATTTGCGTCCAATGGATATATACCTTTTGAAGAAACTGCTGCAAAAAACAAAGCTTGTAAAGAGTTATTAAGAAAATAATTCGAAATCAGTTCTACTTACAAGATTTAGTAACAGAGAAAAATTACTGGGAAGTTAAAAAACGTCATTTTTTGCACAAAAAACGTCCGAACGTCAACAAAATACAAACAACTTCCAAATGATGATGGAAATCTGGATCAATTTATGATCAACTCTGATTGTTTTGTTTCCTAATTAAGTGAGGAAATTTTAATTAACATTTAATTTTCGGTTATGGTTAAAACAATTCAAGATTTAAAATTGAATTTTTGGTTTAAAATTTATTTTTTCCTTTTCAGTAGGGTTTTTTGCACATTATCTTTTCCGTGAGAATTGATTGTAATAGATACGGATCTGAATAAGCGACTGGAATACGGCTGTTTGTCAAAAGCATACGATTTCGAACTCGCGTAAATGTACATTTGCTAAATGCGGTAGCATGAACGCTCTTCGAAAACATATGTTCGAAAGTGCTAAATGTTGCATTTTAAATGCAGCAAAAACACACACACATCAGCGTCTCTGGAGTTATTTTAGTTCTTTTGTTATGAATTTCTCTTCTTTCTTGCACAAGACGTCAAAATTATTGTCTGCATGCGTCAAATCATTGTCCGATTTACTGTCTTGAAAATAATCAAGACAGTGATTGAGGCAATTGGAAAAGTATGCATATATTCAGGGCTATCACGGAATCCATCGTAGAAAATCTACGAATCCGAATGCCTGCTACGAATACGAAAAAATTGCTATCACTGAATCCGAGTGAACTCGAAAATATCGTTGCCAGCTTTGAATGCTGATTCGAAATTAGCTAGTGCAAAAGAAATAATAGACATTTACGTATGCCATTTTGCTCACGCTGCCCCAGAAGTCACAATGGCCGAGTGGGCAAAGCACTAGACTGCTAGTTGAGAGATCCGGGTTCGAGTCCGAGTCGTCGGGCAGTGGAGATTTTTTTCTTTTTTTATTTAATTTTTGTTTATTTTTTAATAAATATTTTTTTTTTAGTTTATTTTTAGCTTAGATGTTATTATTTTAAATATAATTTTTTTTTTTAATAAATTTTTATGATATTAAAGTAATTAGGTTTATTTCCTAATAAATTGTTGCTAAACTATTATTTCCTCGATTCATGCAAAATATTAATTCATTAAATAGCGTCTAGCAGGTGAATGCATGTATGTACATATGTATGTATGTATGGCATTGGTATTTTACGTCTACGTTTACACAAATATATGGAATTATATCAAACTATAACAAATTTGGAGTATAATAAATATTTAATATTAAAAATAATGCAGCTTTCGTCCACTATTTTTAAGATTGAGTGATTTTAAATTTTGTTCCGACAGCATAATCTCGTCGTAGAGTATCTGTACGAATCTTCATTACGAACGGATTCAATGAAGGCGCTCTACGAATTTCGAATTTACGTTCGTAGCTATTCGGATTCTATGATAGCACTTTCGTAGATTTCACGAAAATCGAAGCTACGATGGATTCTGTGATAGCCCTGATTAGTGAAAAGGTGTGCATGTATTGTCATGGCAGTATTGCCCGGTGTAAACCCAAAATTAGTTTGCTCTGATGTGGTTACGTCGAGTTACGCACAAGGTTGCACATTAGGTCCATTCCTTATCTTTTCGGACTAAAATCTGAAAAGTGTCAAAATGCAAGAGCTTAAGCAAAATGCGCCCACTAAAAGATAATAACAGGAAAAAGTAAAGAANGCAATTGGAAAAGTATGCATATATTCAGGGCTATCACGGAATCCATCGTAGAAAATCTACGAATCCGAATGCCTGCTACGAANTTAAGCAAAATGCGCCCACTAAAAGATAATAACAGGAAAAAGTAAAGAAAAAGGCAAAAAACCAAATTTTTAGTCCAAAGAATGGCAGCAACAAAACTAACGTCAAATAAGAATAGAAATTATGTACAAAACACATTCACACAAGCACAAGCACAATAAACATTTGGTTGGTTGGTTGGTTGGTAGAAGCGTCGCCGGGGTATGTTCCCAGGACCCAATTAGTGCTGAAAGCACAATTTTGATACGCTTTCTCTGGGACCCCTGATTTTATCTGCTTTCATGATTCGTTGGGTTCGTCAAACCATTTAGATTTACCAATGAATCTATTTAGGTTAGTAATGGTGAATTTGAAAATTTCCCAAAGATTTTGGATGGAAAAACTCCCGAGTGTGATCTGCCTTATTTGTGCCAATGCTGGGCACTCGCAAAGATAGTGAAGGACTGTTTCCTTACTTCCCACAAGATTACAGCTACGGCACCGAGGGTTATACGGAAGGCCCATTCTAGCTGCATGTTCACCAATGGGCCAATGTCCCGTTATCGTGGCTATTAATTTGACTATATCTTTCCTCGACCTCTTGAGAAGTTCTTCTGTCTTTGGCTTGTCCTAGTGCGGCCATATGTACCTCGCAGTTTTGCAGGTTTGAAGGTTGTTCCAACGTGTATCAGCCATACGTGTGAATTGCAGACGCAGTTCCCTTTTGATGAGTCCGAGTGGACAATTTATAGTTTCTGCTTCGGATTCATCCAAAGATGCTTCGCCCTTAGCCAACTCGTCAGCAGATTTCCGTGTATGTTCCTATGGCCGGGAACCCAGCCACTGAGCTTAACGCACATTTGCAATCTCTGACTGTTTTGGATTTTGTTACCGGTGAGGCAAGTACCAGAAGTGCCGCTTGGCTATCTGAGAAAATGTATGCTTTTTGTACACCTACGCAGTTCCTCTCTAGTGCTTTACAGGCCCTTACGATGCCCAGTACTTCCGCTTGGAAGATGCTAGCAAAGTCAGGTAGTCGAAACGACGGAGAGACATTCAGCGTTTCAGAGAACACCCCCGCACCCACACCGCAGTCCATTTTGGTATAGATTTCAGTGGAATTCTCCTCGACTATCCTGCGCCTACTCCAATCCCGTCTTGAAGGAAACTTCACCTGAAAGCTTTTCCTGAAATCTGTCGTAGGAGGTATATAATCTGATTGTTTCCCTGATTCGATAAGCTTGTCAAGAATACCACTATGGCCGTGCTGCAGCGCCCTCCAGCAGCCTGACTCTTTGAGTCTGACTGCCGCAGATGCAGCAGTTTCGCGGATATAGAGTTCTATGGGTAGTTGATGCAGGATTACATTAAGCGCACCAGTTGGACACGACTTAATTGCCCCTGTAGCACCTGCACAAGCTGCTCTTTGTATACTGCCTAATTTCCTGACGTTGTATTGTTTATCTAGTGCTGGCCACCAAACTAACGCTGCATACGTTGGTATTGGTCGTATGATAGCCGTGTACATCCAGAGGACAAGCTTTGTCTTCAATCCACAGTTCCTACTGAATATTCTTTTACATGTATAATAAGTTGTGTAGGCTCTCTCAACCCGCCTCTCTATATTTGTCTTCCAGCTCAGCTTGGTGTCTAATACGACACCCAAGTATTTAGCCTCGAAGGGCAATGTGAGAGACGTTCCATTAAGGGAGGGAAGCATGAATTGTGGTATTTTTGTTTTATTGGTGAACAGCATCAGTTCCGTCTTGCTAGGGTTGATACCCAGTCCACTTTTTGTAGCCCAGGTGTTTAGCCGGAGCAAAGCTCCCTGTAGGATTTCACTAATTGTTGACGGGAAGAGACCTGCTACCGCCACCACTACATCATCTGCATATGCTACTACTTTCACTCCACCTTTGTTGAGATCCAATAGAATGTCGTTCAGTACCACCACCCATAGTAGCGGAGCCAAAACTCCCCCTTGGGGAGTGCCTCTATGTGCATAACGGGATAGCGTGACTGAGCCAATGGTTGAAATTATGATTCTGTTTCTGAGCATTTGTTCGATCCACTCGCATATGTGGTCAGATATTCCCACCTTCACAAGATATCGAACAATTCCTTCGACTGTTATGTTATTGAAGGCCCCCTCTATGTCGAGGAATGCCGCCAAANTGCAGCAGTTTCGCGGATATAGAGTTCTATGGGTAGTTGATGCAGGATTACATTAAGCGCACCAGTTGGACACGACTTAATTGCCCCTGTAGCACCTGCACAAGCTGCTCTTTGTATACTGCCTAATTTCCTGACGTTGTATTGTTTATCTAGTGCTGGCCACCAAACTAACGCTGCATACGTTGGTATTGGTCGTATGATAGCCGTGTACATCCAGAGGACAAGCTTTGTCTTCAATCCACAGTTCCTACTGAATATTCTTTTACATGTATAATAAGTTGTGTAGGCTCTCTCAACCCGCCTCTCTATATTTGTCTTCCAGCTCAGCTTGGTGTCTAATACGACACCCAAGTATTTAGCCTCGAAGGGCAATGTGAGAGACGTTCCATTAAGGGAGGGAAGCATGAATTGTGGTATTTTTGTTTTATTGGTGAACAGCATCAGTTCCGTCTTGCTAGGGTTGATACCCAGTCCACTTTTTGTAGCCCAGGTGTTTAGCCGGAGCAAAGCTCCCTGTAGGATTTCACTAATTGTTGACGGGAAGAGACCTGCTACCGCCACCACTACATCATCTGCATATGCTACTACTTTCACTCCACCTTTGTTGAGATCCAATAGAATGTCGTTCAGTACCACCACCCATAGTAGCGGAGCCAAAACTCCCCCTTGGGGAGTGCCTCTATGTGCATAACGGGATAGCGTGACTGAGCCAATGGTTGAAATTATGATTCTGTTTCTGAGCATTTGTTCGATCCACTCGCATATGTGGTCAGATATTCCCACCTTCACAAGATATCGAACAATTCCTTCGACTGTTATGTTATTGAAGGCCCCCTCTATGTCGAGGAATGCCGCCAAAGTGTACTGCTTTTAATGGAGTGATTTTTCTATGGTGCCCACGACTTCATGAAGGGCAATTTCAGTTGACCTGNACAAGCTTTGTCTTCAATCCACAGTTCCTACTGAATATTCTTTTACATGTATAATAAGTTGTGTAGGCTCTCTCAACCCGCCTCTCTATATTTGTCTTCCAGCTCAGCTTGGTGTCTAATACGACACCCAAGTATTTAGCCTCGAAGGGCAATGTGAGAGACGTTCCATTAAGGGAGGGAAGCATGAATTGTGGTATTTTTGTTTTATTGGTGAACAGCATCAGTTCCGTCTTGCTAGGGTTGATACCCAGTCCACTTTTTGTAGCCCAGGTGTTTAGCCGGAGCAAAGCTCCCTGTAGGATTTCACTAATTGTTGACGGGAAGAGACCTGCTACCGCCACCACTACATCATCTGCATATGCTACTACTTTCACTCCACCTTTGTTGAGATCCAATAGAATGTCGTTCAGTACCACCACCCATAGTAGCGGAGCCAAAACTCCCCCTTGGGGAGTGCCTCTATGTGCATAACGGGATAGCGTGACTGAGCCAATGGTTGAAATTATGATTCTGTTTCTGAGCATTTGTTCGATCCACTCGCATATGTGGTCAGATATTCCCACCTTCACAAGATATCGAACAATTCCTTCGACTGTTATGTTATTGAAGGCCCCCTCTATGTCGAGGAATGCCGCCAAAGTGTACTGCTTTTAATGGAGTGATTTTTCTATGGTGCCCACGACTTCATGAAGGGCAATTTCAGTTGACCTGCCCTTAATGTATGCATGCAATAAACACTTACTATGTCCATTATTTTTTGTCTCCTTCCATTTTCAATTCACTTTTTTACTTTTTAGATTATTACCACTTTTTGTGTATTCTTTAATTTCCGTTAATTTAAATTTAATTGAGTTTGACACTTTTCAAGATTTTGCTAGCAAAAATTCTTCTGGCTAAATCTGACTACTTCGGACTGAAGAGAGTCACTCTCACTGAGTGTTGCTCTCTCATTTTTGCTGTCATTTTCGAGTTAAGGAACGCTTTTTGGACTAAATCTGACTACTTCGGACTTTTTCTGACTATGTCTGGGAGATAAGGAACGCAACTATTGGTTGTGGTTTTTATGGTTATTGCCAAACGAAATGAAAATTGCAGATGTACACATCGTGCAAAACTTTATATTTTTAATAATATTGAATATGCAATTAAGAGTGCCCTAAACTTAGAAGCTCCTACAACATAAATTCAGTCCTCTGTCATTCGGTATCACTGCAATTTTTGTGTATAAAAATAATAACCTACAATTTTGTGTATGGCAACACTAATTTTACAGCAGTTTGACCAAGGCGCATCAATTAGACTGCGTTTATACACGAAAACTTTTGTCGACGCGATTTTTCACATTCCCTTTTGGTGTTGCTCGTTTCATTTACACACGGAGATTTGTGTGTATGCAATTGTTGTTGTCAGCTGTGAACAGCGGTTCAATTTACACAGGCGAACGAGAGCACAAAGCGTGTTGCCCGAGCACGAGCAACTCGGTGCCCCTCTCCTTTCCTCGTCCCGCTCTCTCCAACAAACGTCGAGTTGCGGCAACAAAAATCGCCGTGTGTAAATGAGCACTTACCATGATGCAATAATACAAGGTGATATCGGTTGGCAACTTCTCGCTCTAATTCCGCCATATTGACTGCCTTAGCTGAAACAGTGTTACTTCTTTAACAATTCTTTGCGTAATAATATGGTTGACTTTTTTTTATTTTTTCTCAGTATACACATTTTGTTTT
Organism: Rhagoletis zephyria; assembly: GCF_001687245.7. NCBI lineage: Eukaryota > Metazoa > Arthropoda > Insecta > Diptera > Tephritidae > Rhagoletis > Rhagoletis zephyria. Next base: position 14,009 of record NW_016171148.1, read on the forward strand.
CTCAAAAAGGTATTATATCTTATTTTATTTCATTTCATTGCGAATATACTATAAAAAAGCAAATTTTGTTTAGAAGAAAATATGAAATATATATAATATATTTTCCCCCCAAATGGGGATTAATTTCTTCCCCTTTTTCTTCTCATTCTACTGAGCTAAGGCAGTGTCAAATCGAGCTGTCACAGCTGATACCACCTTGTTTTATTGCATCATGATCAATTACAGGTGATAGCGATAGAAGCTATGCTTCTTCTTAAAGAAAATTCTTAAAAAAAATTGTGAAACCTTTCAGAATTCTATGAAATCCTGGTATGCAGGGTATACATATACATACGAATATGAATAGATAAAGAAGATGTTGATGACACGAGGAGTTCATACCAACGGTAAATGTTGTTTTGTACGATTGCTACAACCTGAATCATGAGTTTGACCAAACAAAATTAGTCCCCTTTCAGACACGTCAAGTCTTGCTTTCAAGTCTGCTCATTCGTAGGCGAAGGAGGTGAGAAGAGAGGGGAAGAGTACAGATACCTCCGTACCGTCAATTCGTTGCAAGTTTTCTTGTCTCTTTTGATCTTTTCGTTGCTTCCCATTTAAAGAACCAAGGACTTGAATTCAATTAAAATTGACGCGTGTGGAAGCAAATAGAAAACACAAAAGAGAATGCGAAAAAAATTGCTTTCAAGACTTGACGTGTCTGAAAGGAGACTTAGTTTTCTGTGAGAGTCGCCAAACTTGCTCTCTCCGAGTTTGCTGCAACAACAATTNGTTTTCTGTGAGAGTCGCCAAACTTGCTCTCTCCGAGTTTGCTGCAACAACAAT
>NW_016171149.1:0-14833 GCF_001687245.7 Rhagoletis zephyria
AACATCGGACCAAAGTTATAATACCATTTCATCCTCATGAAAGGTATAATAAAAATTTGTTCTTAACCTGCACTAATCATATGTATGTATGTATATATTTATTTATATAACGTAACTCACTTATTTGCATATCGTACACGATCTTCAAAGGTGACATAACTCAAAATTACACGTTTGTCAGAAAATGCGAAAAACTATTTCTTAGCACATGTTAATCATTTGGGCAAAGGAGACTTTACCTAAGGTTTTTTCAAAAAAATATATCAAAAACTTGCTCCAGCTTGTGCTGAAAGATAAATAAAAGCTATGTGTATATTTTTGGCGCATAATTTCAAAATCGATAAAGTTTAAATTGCCAAATTTTGAATTCTGTCACTGGAAGATCGTGTGCGATATGTACTATTCACGAATTCACATGCCACATTCGCATATAACGGTATCATGCTGTAAGAAGCGCGAAATTAGGCGCTGCCACGTGGTCGTGTATGCGGAACATCAGGAGAAAAAAACTATAGTTTAAAAAACTAAAACCTCCCTATTATAATTGCCATTCGTACTGTCATCAGATATGTAACTTGAGAATAGAAATCGCTGCATCTTTTAGGCGCATCAATATTACATAGTTACATCCCGAGTTAATAAAAAGAAGGTAAAAAAGTAGCATAACTTCTGGCCGTATGAAAGTTTCCAAATTTTTTTTTTTAATTACTCATCAGAAACCAAGGTATCTGAATTTTGGTATTAAAGTTCTGGAATATATTGCGAACACTTTTATATTTTAATTTTGTTTAATAAATTGTTGCTGTTTAAAATAGTGATCGATTTTTTGGTTCGAAAGCTTTATTATTATTTATTACTCATACCAAATTTCAGCCGGATTCATCAAGTAGATCGCTAGAAAACAATCTTTTTCTGAGTTGATAATAATAATAAAAGATTGGCGCTTATACATATGTTAGTGTTTGGCCGAGCTTCTCCTCCGCTTTGTGGCGTGCGCCTTGATGTTGTCACACAACGCGGAGGGACCTACAGTTTTACGTCGACTCCGAATGGCGATTGTGTTTTTATGAGAAGCTGTTTTTCATGGCAGAAATCCACTCGGAGGTTTGCCATTGCCTGCCGACGGACGACCGCTGTTAAGAAAAAACCTTTTTTCTATATTTTTTGCGATGTTGCTTTGACCAGGGCTTGAACCCAGGTGTTGTGGAGTGGGAGCGCACACTGCTTACCACTACACCACAGCGGCCGGAGTTGATACTTATCATAAATATCTCGAACACTTATAATTAAGTGGCCCACTTCAGTAATTTTGACTCAATATATACTTATGTATGTATATGAAAACAAAGAAACCAGCAAAAATAAAAAGATTTCTATGAAAATCGGAAAGCGACATGCACAGCCTAAAAACTATGTATCGCGTGCAGGGAAGTCAACTCGCGAAAAATTCACGCCCACAACGGCATATGAATGGAAACATCCTGGAACAAACCCTTCTTAGTTTTTTTTGTACTTTAATTCCTGAAAGTTTGAAAAAAAAATTAAATGAAGGTACGTACGGACGCCACATACATACCAAAGCATCTCGTAGAGACACGTACCAAAACCAATTTAGCTCTATATCTTTCCAACTAGTATACATAATATAAAAGGTATCGTACCTATAAAATAACACTAAATATGTCGGGTGTACCCACATACCCCTTTAAACTGGCAAAAGCAAAGACACGTTTTTTGTTTTGCAACACTTTAGCCTAATTTGTAAGAATTAGGATAATCACTTATGAAACTTGAATACATTTTCTGGACACACTTCCAAATCTCGTGTATATGTGTATAAGCGAGTCATTTCAGCATCCTAGTGTGGCTGCTTTCGTCACTCGCACGCACTGCCGTACGCTGTAATATGAACACCTATGACCCCAAAGAGCATGTTTACAGCAATTGAAAGTTAATTTTTCTGTACACATCGACCGAAACGTTGGCAATTTCTCTTGTGATGATTTCGCAAAATGACCAATTTTTCGCGAAAATAAATTTCCTTTAATTGTAATGAAATCAATCCAGAATATGGAGAAAGGACTCCAGCTGTTAAACAAAAATTCCGTGGCCAATTACGAATCAACCGCGTTATTGTTTGTTTCATTACAATTTGCATATACTCTAAACCTTTAGTGAAGCGGCTCTTTTTCACCAATTCCTTTCTATCGATAGACCATAACCTAATTGACTAGGGAATGAACCGTAGTCAAAAGCGAANCAAATGACAGTACCAGACATGGCAGAAATCCACTCGGAGGTTTGCCATTGCCTGCCGACGGACGATTTTTTGCGATGTTGCTTTGACCAGGGCTTGAACCCAGGTGTTGTGGAGTGGGAGCGCGCACTGCTTACAGCTACACCACAGCGGCCGGAGTTGATACTTATCATAAATATCTCGAACACTTATAATGAATGGAAACATCCTGGAACAAACCCTTCTTAGTTATTCTTTTGTACTTCAATTCCTGAAAGTTTGAAAAAAAAATTAAATGAAGGTACGTACGTACGCCACATACATACCAAAGCATCTCGTAGAGACACGTACCAAAACCAATTTAGCTCTATATCTTTCCAACTAGTATATATATAATTTAAAAGGTATCGTACCTATAAAATAACACTAAATATGTCGGGTGTACCCACGTACCCCTTTAAACTGGCAAAAGCAAAGACACGTTTTTTGTTTTGCAACACATTAGCCTAATTTGTAAGAATTAGGATAATCACTTATGAAACTTGAATACATTTTCTGGACACACTTCCAAATCTCGTGTATATATGTATAAGCGAGACATTTCAGCATCCTAGTGTGGCTGCCTTCGTCACTCGCACGCACTGCCGTACACCTATGACCCCAAAGAGCATGTTTACAGCAATTGAAAGTTTATTTTTCTTTACACATCGACCGAAACGTTGGCAATTTCTCTTGTGATGATTTCGCAAAANTAAATGAAGGTACGTACGGACGCCACATACATACCAAAGCATCTCGTAGAGACACGTACCAAAACCAATTTAGCTCTATATCTTTCCAACTAGTATACATAATATAAAAGGTATCGTACCTATAAAATAACACTAAATATGTCGGGTGTACCCACATACCCCTTTAAACTGGCAAAAGCAAAGACACGTTTTTTGTTTTGCAACACTTTAGCCTAATTTGTAAGAATTAGGATAATCACTTATGAAACTTGAATACATTTTCTGGACACACTTCCAAATCTCGTGTATATGTGTATAAGCGAGTCATTTCAGCATCCTAGTGTGGCTGCTTTCGTCACTCGCACGCACTGCCGTACGCTGTAATATGAACACCTATGACCCCAAAGAGCATGTTTACAGCAATTGAAAGTTAATTTTTCTGTACACATCGACCGAAACGTTGGCAATTTCTCTTGTGATGATTTCGCAAAATGACCAATTTTTCGCGAAAATAAATTTCCTTTAATTGTAATGAAATCAATCCAGAATATGGAGAAAGGACTCCAGCTGTTAAACAAAAATTCCGTGGCCAATTACGAATCAACCGCGTTATTGTTCGTTTCATTTGCATATACTCTAAACCTCTAGTGTAGCGGCTCTTTTTCACCAATTCCTTTCCATCGATAGACCATAACCTAATTGACTAGGGAATGAACCGTAGTCAAAAGCGAAAAGAAAACACGCAAATTATCATACATACATAACTTCATACATGCATATGTCCGTATAGATTTAAAAATACCAGAAGTAATTTAGCAATGGGAATAATAATGTCAAAAGCCACCAGAAGAGTATCACCATAATCTTCCGAGTCAGTGCTGTGTATAAACATTTTGTGTACAGCAACAGTTTGCATATTTTAATTTGGAGCTAACATTGTGATATACACACTTATGTATATACACACACATATTTGTAAATATTTATAAAGACAATGTGGCACGCAACTTTGTAAGTCGAAGTGAATTTTCCCTTAGGAGCGTTTAAGACCTGTTTTGGCGCCAAACGATGCGTGCGACTAAAAATAAAATTATGAAATANATCCGTGGCCAATTACGAATCAACCGCGTTATTGTTTGTTTCATTACAATTTGCATATACTCTAAACCTTTAGTGAAGCGGCTCTTTTTCACCAATTCCTTTCTATCGATAGACCATAACCTAATTGACTAGGGAATGAACCGTAGTCAAAAGCGAACATAAAACACGCAAATTATCATACAGACATAACTTCATACATGCATATGTCCGTATAGATTTAAAAATACCAGAAGTAATTTAGCGATGGGAATAATAATGTCAAAAGCCACCAGAAGAGTATCACCATAATCTTCCGAGTCAGTGCTGTGTATAAACATTTTGTGTACAGCAACAGTTTGCATATTTTAATTTGGAGCTAACATTGTGATATACACACTTATGTATATACACACACATATTTGTAAATATTTATAAAGACAATGTGGCACGCAACTTTGTAAGTCGAAGTGAATTTTCCCTTAGGAGCGTTTAAGACCTGTTTTGGCGCCAGACGATGCGTGCGACTAAAAATAAAATTATGAAATATTGAAATAAACTAGACTGAAGAGAAAAGTCGATTGCATAACATGTCCGGAAGTAATAAATATGTGTTCGCAAAAAGATGTCTTTGGTCTAAAAATTAGCAGTGCAAAATTAGATTCGAAGTCGAAGTACGTACACATTGCATTTGAAAATTTAGAAAACCATATGCATTCAGGAGAAAAACAAATAAATGAANAACGATGCGTGCGACTAAAAATAAAATTATGAAATATTGAAATAAACTAGACTGAAGAGAAGAGTCGATTGCATAACATGTCCGGAAGTAATAAATATGTGTGCGCAAAAAGATGTCTTTTGGTTTAAAAATTGGCAGTGCAAAATTAGATTCGAAGTCTAAGTACGTACACATTGCACTTGAAAATTTAGAAAACCATATGCATTCAGGAGAAAAACAAATAAATGAAAATCTTGAACTTTATACTCCTTCACTATTTATGAAAACTAACCCACCAAGCATTTTCTGAATGTATTGATCATATTCGTGTCTTGTTTGAGTCCTCCGCACGAATAAAACAAACATAAATGTGCTCATATTCTGATCATAAAAGAGGTAGAAGTACCATCCCTACCTGCGTCTTTTCTTGGCGAGTCTTTTATTACCCATTTTTACTGATCAGTTTTGACTATTTTTTGAGTCGCATTTATATTCATTTGTGAGAATGATATTTCAGCCGTATTTCCAAAAATTTTAGATTCTTATACTAGTCATCGTTTATAATTTGCAAATCAGCATATCGTCGCATGGCGCGCAATACGTCGTATTTGCCAAATGCAATACCGCGTATGAGGTGGCATAGAAAAAAATTTGTTTTGGTTTCCCTGTTTTAGTGCTTCCCTCCTTTACGAATTTAATAGCAAATAATTAAAGTAGAAGCTCATATTTAGTAAGTTTAGTTAGAAAACCCTTCAAATGTTTCTTGGCTCTTTTGCGAAATTTGTGGACTATCTTAAACGAGGTATTGCATATGGCGGGAACGAGGTNGAAACATTTGTTTTGGTTACCCTGTTTTAGTGCTTCCCTACTTTACGAATTTAATAGCAAATAATTAAAGTAGACGCTCATATTTAGTAAGTTTAGTTAGAAACCCCTTCAAATGTTTTGAAGAAAATAAGTTTCTTGGCTCTTTTGCGAAATTTACGGACTGTCTTAAACGAAGTATTGCATATGGCGGGAACGAGGTATTGCGCGCCGGGCGACGATATTTTATTGAGTTCATAAGACGCGTTAATGAAATAACGAAATGGGGTTTTAATAAAATCCATTATAACAGTTGAAAATATTTCAAAATTGCCCTCATGGACAAAAGTAATTGTCACAGAGAACTTTTCGCAATGAATGCAAAGCTTTTTATTCCATTTTTTTAATCAAAAAATATAGCTCGTATTACAACAAAAACATAATATAAAGATGTGTAAACTTTATGTAGAACTGATCAAAATTCAATTCAATTCATTCACTTCACACCACGACTGGTCTGTTATTGTTAAAATTTGCCAAAAAATATGAAAAATGATGTCGTTAGAAGCCAAGGCAGCCGAACCAACAATTTCTTTTTTTAAATGGCAAAGGAAACGATCACATTTCAATTCCAGCATGATCAATTTGTGGTTGCCCTAAATTTTGTTTTTTATATTTTCAATAAATCACTTTTAAAGCGTAAAGGTGCGTAATTTTCGAGTTTTCCGCGATTAATCAGTTTCTATTCATCAAAGGTGATCGAAAAAGACTCAGTAAGGTTATTTTTGTTAAAGTGATATTCCAGATGCAAGGTGGGAACTCATAGTTCGTTATGNTAAATGGGTTTTTAATAAAATCAATTACAAAAGTAATTGTCACAGAGAACTTTTCACAATGAATGCAAAGCTTTTTATTACATTTAATAATAATTAATAAAAAAATATAGCTCGTATTACAAAAAAAAAATTTATAATAAAGATGTGTAAACTTTATGTAGAACTGATCAAAATTCAATTCAATTCATTCACTTCACACCACGACTGGACTGTTATTGTTAAAATTTGCCAAAAAATATGAAAAATGATGTCGTTAGAAGCCAAGGCAGCCGAACCAACAATTTATTTTTTTTAAATGGCAAAGGAAACGATCACATTTCAAATCCAGCATGATAAATTTGTGATTGCCCTAAATTTTGTTTTTATATTTTCAATAAATCACTTTTAAAGCGTAAAGGTGCGTAATTTTCGAGTTTTCCGCGATTAATCAGTTTCTATTCATCAAAGGTGATCGAAAAAGACTCAGTAAGGTTATTTTTGTTAAAGTGATATTCCAGATGCAAGGTGGGAACTCATAGTTCGTTATGGTCTTATTTGTATGTAGATAATATTTTTCTCTTACATTGAAATCTATGCAGGGAAAACCCGAACTAGTAAATCAAATTAGTAGTTAAGAACTAGTTCTTTATACGCAAGTCCGAAATAATACAACAACTTTTCATTATAAATCAATATCTTAAGTGACGAGCATAGAACTGGTTCGGAACTATAGAAAAAGGGATACAGTATGAACTAGATCTCATCTATCGATTTTGAAACTGGTTGGAAACTATCGCCTTTTGTTTACTTTAAAAAGATTTTTGTAGCTTATAAACACAAAGTAAAAATTTGTATTATCATTTAAACAAGTTGCGTTCGACAGCATTCGAGCCTGATACCTTCTGGAATCCAACAAATAATAGCAAGCACCTCTGCATACTGAAGAACCGCTTCCGAATTATAGAAAAAAGGATGCAAAGCGAACTAGATGTAAACTGTGGAACTCAAGCAAAGGGAATGTAGTGTATTTTTATTTGCCCAAACTAACCTATTTCACAGTGTTGTAGTAATTTTGAAGTTTACTGTCAAAAATCGGACGCAGGAACTCTCAACAACAACTCACTACATACTTATGTATATGCACATATCGCACACCGTCTTCAAAAGAGTCACAACTCAAAATAATACGTTTGTCAGAAAATGCGAAAAACTATTTCGTAGCACATGCTAATCATATGGGCAAGGGCGACTTTACCTTAGGTTTTTTTTTAACAAATTATAACAAAAATTTGCTCCATCTTTTGCTGAAAGGTAAATAAAAGCTCTGTGTACATTTTTAGCGTATAATTTCAAAAATGCCAAATTTGGAGTTGTGACTCGTTTGAAGACGGTGTGCGATATGTACCAAGAAACAAAATGCAAATAGATATCAACAAAAATCATTTCTATACGAATACGTAAAGCTACATACCCAGTAGAAATCGTATGCATACGACATCGATTGCGGTGGCGACTGTGTATGCATGTCAGTATAAATGGACTTTCATTCAGAGTTGCTCGAGAAAAATTTCGTTTGGAGCTAAAACGGTCGAAAAAATGAGCTGAAAAGGGCTAAATAATACTAATAGTAGCTAAAATGAAGAGCTACATATTTTTTGTTAAGGTTGAGGATTTATTGACGTAAGGTTGTTTTTATATTTTCGGTATTTTTAATAAAAACAACGAATTTTATAAGTTTAAGTGCCGAACACTGATAACAGTGAACCAAAAACACTTTACAAACTGTTAAAGTCTGTAATTTCAGATATTTGATAATATTTTTTTTGCAAAATTTTTCTGGAAAGTTTTACTTCCAGCTCTCCTTAAAGGCAAAATTAATAAGGTAATACAAAATCCGCGCTATCAGAAAAAGGATTTTCTTCTAATTAGTTTTTGAATTCTTTAACCTAGATCCAAGAGTTTATGGTGGATANCATTTTTAATAAAAACAACGAATTTTATAAGTTTAAGTGCCGAACACTTATAACAGTGAACCAAAAACACTTTACAAACTGTTAAAGTCTGTAATTTCAGATATTTGATAATAGTTTTTTAGCAAAATTTTTCTGGAAAGTTTTACTTCCAGCTCTCCTTAAAGGCAAAATTAATAAGGTAAAACAAAATCCGCGCTATCAGAAAAAGGATTTTCTTCTAATTAGTTTTTGAATTCTTTAACCTAGATCCAAGAGTTTATGGTGGATACACTGCATCTCGATAATTCTTTTTCTATTGGAAAGGTAGTGTCTCACAGGTGGTCCCATACTAATTTGATTTAGATCCGATCATTGAATCATGAAAAAATTAACGGTACTCCTAAATTTTCATATAAGAATTGAAGTCAGTTGTGTTTTTTGCTTGAAAATTACTGGTTTCTTTGTGTATTTAATTTAACCTTACCAAAAGTCTGTATCCGCCACTGACCAAAATATTTCGGAAAAATATTAAGGTTTAATTGAGCTGGACCGAAATGGAGTTTTTATGAATAAAAATAGTTTCTTAAAGATGTTTTTTGAAAAAATCCCCTCAAATGACAAAACGGTTTAACCTTAAAGATTTACATAAAAAAATATAAAAAAAAATATCAAAAAAATTTAGAACGGAATCGTAATAATGAGATTTTTGATGCTGTTTTTTAACTTTTTTCAAAGATTGGTATAAGAAAAACTTGAATAACTGAACCTAAACTTTTCCGATTTAGACTTGTGGGGTATCATATGTATTTTCCCACCCTTTCTTTTTCTTCACTAATAAGCTCATTCAAAAGATGAAAGAGAAAGGTAGGATGNTGGAAAGGTATGTATTTTCCACCCTTTCTTTTTCTTCACTAATAAGCTCATTCAAAAGATGAAAGAGAAAGGTAGGATGAATTAACATCATTCAAAGAATTAAGATGTGTTGGTATTTGAAAAAAAAATTGGGGCATGAATTACTTTTTTTTGCACATAAATAAAAATAGTAGGAAAATACCTTTCTACCGAGATCCCACAAGTCTAAATCAGAGTAGTTTTGGCCCAGTTATTTAAGTTTTTCGTAAATCAATCTTTGAAAAAAGTAAAAAACAGCATCAAAAATCTCACTATTACGATTCCGTTGAAAAGATTTTTAAATATTTTCATGCAGATTTTTTTAAGCCTAATCTGTTTTGTCATCTGAGGGGACTTTTTTCAAAAACTTCTTCAAGAAACTATTTTTATTCATAGAAAAATCCATTTTTGGAGGTAGTTTCAAATCGGTCCAGCTCGCTTAAACCTTAATATTTTTCCGAAATATTTTGGTGGATCACGGCGGAAAACCGCAACTTTTTTTGGTGATGCAGTCTAATGTACATAAAATGAAAACATCTTGGGAAAATGGTGTACAGATCCGTAATGTATGCCCAATATTAAGTTTACATGTCTCGGTAGTTGTTTATGTCCTTACATTAACTAAAAATTTGAATTTTATGGGAAAACGCTATCAAAGTTTTATCAATTCTTATACATACTTACATGGTTTGTATACAAAAAGAAAGATGCCATTTTCGGGAAGTTTAGTCATCTGCTAGGCTGAACATATTCGCCTTATTAAGCTTATTAATTGTATCCCGAAATCTCCAAAAACGTAAATTTTGAATTACTTCTCTATTACCTTGTTTATACCAACACATAAAGCGCTCTGGTTCAGAACGGAACCTCAGAAATTCAAAAGTGTGTTGACTCGAATTTGTTTTCAAATCGCTTTTTTATTTCTCCCATCGGTTAGAAAACAGGTATAAACCCATCATTCATTTGCGCGAAGTGAAAAAAGGCTGGTTTTCTTTATACAGCCCGTTGTAAATTTGAATTATTATTAAAATAAAGTTGAACTATGTTTCGCTTCCATTTCGGTCCACAGCGCAAATTAATTATTTAAGAAATATCGAATAAAAATAAATTTTTTTTTTTACTTTTGAATACGATTTCAGCGAGGTATAAATGCTTGAAAGAAATATGTTTTGTGTCAAATCAGCTTTTTGTTAATGCTGTTCTTGCGTAGGTATAAACAAGGTATATGTTATTTAACGTGCGATACATATCTACACATCGCTCATTGGATGGATGACCATCATAATACAATTTGTTTTAGACGTTGTTTACCCTCTTTGGGACCCAAATTAAGGCTTGATTAAAAATCTATCGACTGGATCAAATTTGATGACCATGCTTGCTATATTATTTAGTTATTCTTGATTTTTATTAAAAAAAAGTACATGAACTGATAAATCATACATCTATTTTTATCGCATTTTTGATTTCCTGAGTTATGGCATTTTTTTTAACAACCAAGCGATATGCAGTTATGTAAATATACGACTTAAAGCATAACCAGACGGAAGCGTTGATCCGGATCAACTCGATAATTAACTGCAGTTCCGGATCAACGCTGCTGTCTGTTTAAGCTTATACATGCAATATCCTATTTTCTGTGGCATGTCTGTTCTGCATGTACAGTTTGTTAGTAATGTGAGAATTTTCTAAAACTTCCAAAATACATAAATTTGTGCATCAGAGTGGTCCAAAAACAATAAAGACGGAATTTTAATTCCGCCACTCCCTAGTATTGTTCTGAGCCCAAAAAATATACCCTTATTTTTATACCCGAGCGCACTTGTGCACAATAACTTTGTTCACATAACGGTTGTTTGTAATAGGCAAAACGAATCGAGATAGATATAGACAAATGTATACATACATAAATGATCAGAATGAAAAGTGAAATCGATTAAGCGGTGACTGTCCGTCCGTCCGTCTGTGCACACGATAACAATAACCACGCCTACCTCCCATATAACGGTAATTTTCAGAAATACGAAAACTGCGATATTTTAGTAACTACTGAAGATTATTCACTCAAAATTGATATTTACAATAATTTTTAGACGAAAAATAAGAATATTATACATTTTTGGAAAATGGGCGTAGCCACGCCCACTTATGGTTACATGTGTATATCTTGATAATCGCTTAACCAATTTCTCGCAAGCTTGGTACAGTTGAAGGGCTTGGTACAGCATAAAAAATAGCTGAAATTTTTTTAAATCGGACAATAACCACGCCCAAATCCCATATAACGGTAATTTAGAGAAATATCAAATCTTCGATAAATCACTAAAGATAATTTATTCATAATGGATGCTTGCAACAATTCTTTACCAAGAAATACGTTTATGATGAAATTTTTTTAAATGGGCGTGGCACCGCCCTCTCATGATCACATCTACCAATTTGCTCCAAACTCGTTATGGTTATTTTGCTTGCCACATAGAAGCAAGACGTTGAAAATTATTGAAATTGGACTAAAATTACGGCCGCTTTTCATATAACGGTAAATTTCACAAATGCTTGAAATTTCAATATTTCGAAGTTTAAGGACGCTAATTTACTCAAAATTGATGCACCCCGACTTACCATGTAGCGATAGCTTTCGGAAAGGTGAAAAACATATATTTAATACTTGTGCCGGGTATTTAATGTTCGGCTCCGGCCGAACTTAGACTTTCTTACTTGTTTTATTTTGAAATCAAAAAATATTTAGGTAGTGCTCACAGCGCTCAAAGCTTTCTTTGTATTTGATATGGGGAAAAACAAATTTTCGTAGAAATGGTATAAAATTCTTGAAAATCAATATTTTTCGATCGGAAAATCGGTGGTTCTCTTCAGAACACTTCCAATATTAATATCCAATTGATTATTTAACAATTTTTTAATATTAAAGATTTTTTAATGGTCCCCCCATTGTATTTTGTGGGGTTTTGGAGGACCTATAAAATATAGTTACTAAAAAAAGGGTTCCGATTGAAAAATATTGATTTTCAAGTATTCTACACTATTTCTAGCAAAAGTTGTTTGTTCCCCACACTCTAAAAAATATGTTTAAAAATGCGACTACAAATCGAGTATATTTTTGTTTATTTTTGTCAATTATCACTTTCACACAGATTGTTTTTAGAGAAATATGAACCATATTTTTGCTATTAACAATCAAAATTCTAAACAAGGATTTTTAATCATAAAACAAAACCGACTTTGATTCTTACATAGAAAAAAAAAATATATATATATTTCATGATCCAATGATCGGATCTAAACCAGATTAGTATGGGACCACCTCTGAGACACTACCTTTCCGATGCAAAAGGAATTATCGAAATCTGTTGGCTTGGTCCAAAGTTATGCGGTAACATACATAAAAAAATAAAATATTCCGACGAGCTGATAACCTCCTCCTTTTTGGAAGTCGGTTAAAAAGCGGATTTCCGGTCAACGCTAATGTACATATTTATAGCAAAACTATGTAGATGCATACATCCATCAGTAGCTAAGCAATCAACAGTTAGAGCTAATATTCAAAATCGACTGCTGTGTCGATATTTATTGATATAATTAATTATGCACCAAGCAATAGAATGCGTCCGCATATAAAAGCAACGGTAATTGTTTACTTTAAAACAGCGCACTTATCTGTTGGTCATTCGAAATGCTTTCGGTGCCCTAAAATACAATAGATAATTTATTGAAATATTAAAATATTTATTATATTAATTTTATTATTATATTTAAAATATTTGTATAGAGTTTGAGGCTGTTTTAAATGAAAAACTATTGTGGAAAAGCAACAATAATTTTGAAAAAATTTTAGAAGTGATAGTTTTTTCGGAAATCTGGATGAAATAATGTGGAGATTACTGAAATAGCTATCACTTTTACCATTTTCTCAAAATTATTGTTGCTTTTCCACAATAGTTTTTCATTCAAAACGGCCTCAAGCTCAATAAAAATTGTTGAATATACATACATAATTGTTATAAAGCTATAAAATAACTGAAATGTTAAAATTTTTATATGTACATATGTACGTGCATACATACATATACATACAGATGTGTACGTAAAATGTTACATTAAGAGTTTCAAATTAAATAAATATCTATATACATAAGCGCACATTGTTTTTTACTATCACACTCCATAATACTAAATTTTTTTATTTATCCCCCAATTGCATTTTCTGGCGGACTTATAAAACATAATTGCTATGGAAACGGCTAAATAAATAATTGGGTATTATTATTGGGAATCTCGCGAAGAGAAACAGCGTTTTTTGATTCAAAAATATTGGTTTTCACGAATTCGATACCATTTTTACGAACATTTTTTCCGATATAAAATACTTGTAAAACTTTGAGCGCTTTGACCTGTANACTCTATACAAATCGAATCGAATCGCGAAGAGAAACAGCGTTTTTTGATTCAAAAATATTGGTTTTCACGAATTCGATACCATTTTTACGAAAATTTTTTCCGATATAAAATACTTGTAAAACTTTGAGCGCTTTGACCTGTAAATATTGTTTGATTTCAAAGTAAAACAAGTCATTTTTAAGCAAAAAAAAAAAGACAAAACCGACTTCAATTATCATAGAAAAATTTAAGATTATTGTTAATTTCTTNTGGGAATCTCGCGAAGAGAAACAGCGTTTTTTGATTCAAAAATATTGGTTTTCACGAATTCGATACCATTTTTACGAACATTTTTTCCGATATAAAATACTTGTAAAACTTTGAGCGCTTTGACCTGTAAATATTGTTTGATTTCAAAGTAAAACAAGTCATTTTTAAGCAAAAAAAAAAAGACAAAACCGACTTCAATTATCATAGAAAAATTTAAGATTATTGTTAATTTCTTCATGATTCAGTGATCGGATTTAAACCAAATTAGTATGGGACCACATGTGACGTAACGCATTTCTTAAAAAAAAATAATTATAGAAATCGGTTAGCGTGAATCAAAGTTTTTCAAGAAGAACGCAGTACGGTATAAATCAAAAGAACCTAGGACTACTTTTAACTGAAAGAAATTTAAAAGATGAGTCTCTAACCACTAAAAGGAAAAAATTAAATCCTGTCTTATTTGTCAGAGAGAGCATAACCAAAGAGAGTATTTAAATGTAAAAAATTAAAGCAAAATACTTTAGTGAGTAATTGTATAAAGACTGTTCGGAAAACGTCCCAGCAGCGAAAATGGTCACCGGTGACATCGTCACTAATGAGCATTTAGTGACATCGTCGCACTTGCTGTGAATCCTAAGCGACATATAGCTGACAACAGTGGCGTAGCCTGGGGGGAGCGGGGATCGGGGGGATAGATCCTCCCCTTCGTCAGTGAAATGAAACTTTTTATTTTTGAATTAATAACACAATACTATTTTACCCTTCCGATTTATAATTTTTTTATTTCATTCTGATGACAAATTATCTTTAAATGAATATATGAAATTATCGGTTGGTGGATTATGTATTTGAATATTAGCGAAATACACTAGGCCATTTTGCTTAGTTCCCCACAGTGCACATTAGGTCAAATGATTACTTTTTCTGTGCGAAATTAATAG